>NC_089865.1:1017527-1152527 GCF_036373705.1 Amia ocellicauda | reverse complement strand
TGTATTACCTTGCACTTGTCCACATTGAATTTCATCTGCCAGGTGTCGCCCACAACTGAATATTATCTCAGTCCCTCTGAATAGCCTGTGCTGTAGAGATTGTATCGCTGAGCCGCCTATTTCAGTATCATCTGCAAATTTGACAAGTTTGCTAACTATCCCAGAGTCCAGATCATTAATATAGATTAGAAAAAGCAAAGGCCCTAGTACTGATCCCTGTGGAACTCCACTAACAACCTCACTCCAGTTAGAAGCGACTCCTCTAATCGACACCCTCTGTTTCCTAGACATCAACCAGTTCATAATCCATCTACTTACATTACCCTGAATGCCTACAGCTTCCAATTTGAGGATCAGTCTTTGGTGTGGATCCTTATCAAAAGCTTTCTGAAAATCTAAGTATATCATATCATATGCTTTCACTTGATCTACAGCTGCAGTTGCATGTTCAAAAAATTCTAATAGATTAGTAAGACATGATCTGCCTCGTCTAAACCCATGTTGACCATCTCCAAGAATATATTTTTCATTAAGATGCTCCTCTATTTTCTGTCTAATCATTTTTTCCAACATTTCACAGGTGATGCAGGTGAGACTGATTGGTCTGTAATTTCCTGGCTCAGTTTTGCCCCATTTCTTGTGGATTGGTATGACATTTGCTGTCTTGCAGTCATTTGGCACATCCCCTGTTCTAAGTGTCATTTGGAATATTTGATTAGCGGCCTATAAATAATTTCCCTAATTTCTTTAAGTACTGTTGGAAATATCCCATCTGGCCCAGGTGATTTGTTGGTTTTTAATTCTGCTAGTCCCTTTAGTACCTCCTCCTCATTTATCCTGATCTCTTAGGGTTTGACTGGACTGATTGTTAACCTGTGGCATGTCATCTGTTTTTTCTTTTGTAAAAACCTCTGTGAAATACTCATTTAGAACATTTGCCACATCTTGTTCATTTTCCAAGATACTTCCATGTTTGCCCTTTTAGGTGTGCATAGCACAGGTGTGCCTTGCTGCCGGTGTGTCACTATGTGCTCCTAATGGAAGATCTGACTCTGCTGGCCTCTAGTCACAACACAGTGCTTTTTCTAATGGTCCCTGTTCTGTAGTAAATGGCAGAATGTGGAGCCTATAAAGATTGGGTAAGTGTTATTTTTTAATATTTCAGTCAGCTTCACCAGAAGTGGACCATTTAAATCCTCTTTACTCCGACACCCCGTTGTAAAGGTATTTATTCATGGCACGGAGTGGGGGTGACCCGAGTTGCTATTTTTAGAGCACTGTTGTAGACAGGGATATTGTTTATTGGCGATGTAGATGTCAATGTGGGAATGAAACTGATTTCAGTGAGATTCGCAATGATAACCTCTGTGATACAGTGAATGGTGTTTTGAATGGTTTATTCCAGCGGGTCAGTGGGAGAGAGGGGATGCAAATCGATTTACATTAGTAGCTGCTTTCGGGAAGTAAAACGCCATTGAAAAACAGTGAAAGGAACCGAAATGAGTTTGAATATTACTGGAGGCCAAGTTGGTGTCAACTGTGCTCCATGTGTAGCCCATTTATTTTACATTCAATTCCATTTTATTCTGCTCATTTCTATCGCCTCTTTCAGTAACGCTGCACAGCTGTGGAGAGAAGTTATGTAACTTTTCTCCTGTTAAGACATTCACTACACAAAATATGTATTTATATGCATGCAAATACACACACACACACATTATATATATATATATATATATATATATATATATATATATATATATATATATATAGTGTGTGTGTGTGTGTAAAACATTTCAACGTTTATAGTGTTAGCACATTTCACATCTTGCAAATAAGCTGTACAGCGTTTCTGAAAAGAGCAGAATGAAATGAATGTGGAATGAATGGCCTACATGGGGAGCACGGTTGAGCAGATGCCCTGCAGTGAAAGGATAATATATAAAGATTGAGAGCTGTTCAGTGCACACACATTTCTCGGCTGTGAAAGCAATCGTAACAGTGCAGAGAGGAAAATACAAACTTGAACATTTAATTAAAAAGGGGGCATACTTAGTCCAGATGTATTTGTATATCAATAATCATAAGCAGGGGGATATTTCAGAAATGCACTTTATCAGACGCCAACTGATGTGAACGTTCAGGATTACAGTCTGGCTGACTGCGTGTTGCAGCGCACAGGTCGCAGTCTTGCTGCGCAGATTGCCGCAGTGCTGCTAAAACCTGCAGAAGCCCACCGATCCCATTGGCGGAGCAGCGCAGACCTGCGGAACCTCTTCGCTCCCATTGGCGGAGCAGCGCAGACCTGCGGAATCTGTCATGTGTTGCCGTGCTCCGCAAGCCCCTCCTCTTCCGGTCGGCTGTGGCGGGAGATGTGAAGTGAAGACGCGGCGCAGGACCCGGATGTGTAAATAGACCAGTGTCCGGCCATGCTGCGAGGCTGCTCTGCGAATCAGGCCAGTTCTGGACCCGCGGACCGGCGCTCCGCGACCGGCACCGAGGCCCGCTGCTGGACGGAAACCCGGCTGTCGGTCGAGCGGCTCCGAGACCTGCTGCTTTGCTCCAAATGGTAACTTTTCTGCTACCAGTCATTTTCCGACTAAAGCACAGACTGTCTCCCTCGTCTTGTCACTGTAACTCAGACTAGGCCCGGTTATTTAATTACTAGATCGGGTGATTTAATTGATCGATTACTTTATTAATGATACAGAAGCCCATGAGCGCACTTCCGGGCCGGGTCCGAGCCGCACGCCGCTGTCAGCCTGCAGGGAGTGAAACAGCGACACTGTCCCCACTGTCCTCTCACTGTCCCCACGCTGTCCCCACTGTCCCCACGCTGTTCCCGCTGTCCCCCCACTGTCCTCCCACTGTCCCCCTACTGTTCCCGCTGTTCCCGCACTGTCCTCCCACTGTCCCCGCTGTCCCCCCACTGTCCCCGCTGTTCCCGCACTGTCCTCCCACTGTCCCCCTACTGTTCCCACTGACCCCCTACTGTTCCCACTGTTCCCACTGACCCCCTACTGTTCCCACTGACCCCCTACTGTTCCCCTACTGTTCCCACTGTCCCCCTACTGTTCCCCTACTGTTCCCGCTGACCCCCTACTGTTCCCGCTGACCCCCTACTGTTCCCCTACTGTTCCCGCTGTCCCCCCACTGTCCCCACGCTGATCCCGCTGTCCCCTCACCGTCCCTAGTCTCCCCGCTGTCCCCAGTGTCACAGGAAACCTTCATCCAACGATCTGTCTCGAAAATCATCCCGCGGGCGGGGTGTCCATGTGGACTGGACACAAGACAACATGTCCATACGATCGTCTGTGTCAGGTCATCCTTGGCGTTCAGATCTGCTTCCTAATATCCATGTATTGATCTAGCGGAGGGCAGGCGGCGGAACACGGGTTTAGTTGGAAAAAGCTTGTTTAATCCGTGTTTAGTTATCGGGTTAAACCAGTGGCTCCCAGCCCTGCTCCTGGAGAGCCTACCCTCCTGGTCTGAACTGAGCTCTCAATTACTTAATTGAACAAATTATTTCCTAAATCAGGGGCTTTTCATTATTTTAAACTGTAGGGGTTTTAATTATAACATTGTATAAGCAAATCATCTTATTAAGGAACCAACTTGTTATCAGTTACACAATTTTAACAAGTCAAATGTAAGAAAAGTAATGCTTCAATTAAGGGCTCAATTAAGTAATTGAGAGCGCTGTTGGAACACACGGCAGCAGGGCCGGGGCTCCTCCAGGGCCGGGGCTGGGAACCCCTGCGCCACCAATGCCCAGCCCTGTTTAACCGCAGTTTGCGCTGGAGAGGGCCTTCAGTACGAGAGTGCGTCTGTAAGGGTTAAATCCGGCTGAACTTGCCAGTGTTTCCTCTCTTCCTCTTCCGCCCAGCGATGACGTCCTCAGCCAGCCCGTGTGTCTGGGGGGGTGCGAACACGTGTTCTGCCGGTAAGTGACCGATCGAAGTCCTCACACCTTATAGTGACGTCAGTGTAACGACTGCCCCATAGCTGTCATTAGTGATGCTTCAGGAAACTACAGCTGGACTCACGCCACAGAACAGATGCAGAGACCCCATACATACAGACATTATACATGCATAGATGCATACCTTATACATGCGCACACACATACATTATACATACATACATAGACGCATACATTATAAATGAACACACGTACATTATACATGCACACACATACCTTATACATGCACACACGCACTGAAAACTGCACTGGCCTTACGCCCAGACGAGCGCTGGTCTCCCCCAGGACCTGAGCCCCCTGAGGGAATTCAGAGAGTAGTGTGTGCATGCGTGTAGTGAGTTGTGTGTGTGTGTGTCGTGTGCTGGGGTTGTGTAGTGAGTTGTGTGTGTGTTTGCAGGTCCTGTGCCGGGGCGTGTGTAAGTGAGGGCTGCAGTGTGTGTCACAGCCCCGTCTGGGTCAAGGACATCCAGATACACAGACAGCTGGACAGCATCACTCAGCTGTACCGGGAACTGGACGCCCTGATTCGGCATGAAGCCGCCGAGGACCCAGGTGAGAGTGCGAGAGCGAGCGAGCGAGCGAGCTGTCTGTCCTTACACAATAAATATTATAATCAAATGCCTAGATTAAAAACAAACATGGAAGTAGGACACTTTGTAAAAATTGTCTTGCTTTGCCGTTGTTTGCATGTTTTGAACTGTTTGCACATATGGATGCCAGAACGCACGTGTGTGTCGCTCGAGTCAGATGCCCGCGGTGCCACACATGCGGTCCGGCGCCCCTCAGAGACTGAGCCGTTCTGCTGTCACAGATATATACAGAGACAGAGGTGTGTGTGTGTGGGAGTGTGTATGTATATAATGCTCTTTTTTGTAAGTCACCCTTCTGCTAAAAATTAAAAAATAAAATAATATATGTTTATAGAGAGTAATTGCAGCATTTGTAAAAAGCACAATTTGAATGGAGGGCTGACGTGTCACTCCTGTAGTTATTGTTGTGCGGTTTGTTTTGTAGATTAGTTTTCACTGCAACATGTTAATGAAAGGGTGAAGGCCGATTACCGTGTTCGTTAGCGGTTAATTGGCCCGTCTCTCTCGTTATTTGTAATGAAGCTGTGGATCCTCGTTAATGTTTGCTGTCTTTGCTCCTCTGTGCCATCCCAGTGTCAGAGTGCCGTCCCCCGACCCCCGAGGCCCGGCGGCCCCCACTCCTCAAGCACAAGAAGAACTTCAGGATCTGGTTCAGCCCGCGCAGCCGCAAGGTCCGATGCCAGGCGGAGGAGCCGGAGAGGGACGGCGCCGGGAGACCTGGGCAGCCGTGCGGAGAGCAGGAGGAGAAGGGTGTCCCGGAGCCGCCTGGGGGTCCGTCACGCTGTGCAGATGTCTCCGTTTTCGACTTCTCTCCCTCCAACTCCTCCCAGGGGTCCTGCGCCACACCCCAGAAAAGCAGGAACAGGAAGAAGACCCCCAGGAAGCCGGCGCCCCGGCGGAAGCGGAGCGGCTCGACCCGGGTCAACCAGAAGAAGAGGCTAGAGGACGTGAACCGGGAGTGGGGCTTCCAGACAGGGATCCCCGGGAGTGAGGGGGAGGGAGAGGGGCCTCCAAGAAGAGTGGTGTCCTTCCTCGGCGACTCTCCGCTGGAGCCCGGACCCCTGGAAGAGCCCGGTTCCGACACTCCTGCGAGAGGATGCAGGGGGGCGGTCTCCCGGCAGACACGGAGACCCCTGGCTGCTCGTGACACGCCGGTGGTGGGGCAGGATGACCACGAGTCAGGTCCGAGCGAGAGTCTCTGCCCCCAGGCAGGAGATCCAGTGTCCTGTCCTTCAGAGACGGGCCGCCCCGGTGCTGCCGACGAGACCCCCTGTACAGAACCAGCCCAGGTCCAGGGGCCGGTGGGCCGTGCTCTGAAGAGACGCAGGCCTGTGTCAGGCTCCTGCCCAGAGAGATCCCCGAAGAGAGCCAGGACCACCGGGAGCAGCCCCCGCACCCCTGCGTCCTCCCGGCTGACCAAGGAGAGCATCTCGGGAGGAGGGGGCTCCCCGCCGCCGGCCCCCCACACGCCCAGCACCAGGACCCCCCAGAGCCCCGCCCCCCAGGGCAGCCCTGCTGCCGTGAAGAGGAACCACATGGGCGAGACGGCGCTGCACCTGGCTGCCATCAAGGTAGAGCAATGTCACTTCGGCTGGTCAGAACAGCCGGCGTCCTTGGTGCTCCGCTTGCCGTGCCGTGACCGGGGGTCGGGGGGGTGCGTAACATCACTGCAGCGGTGCGTCACCACCGTCCGCTCCTTCTGGTTTCCCCCGGGGTCACCCCACATCTCCCACACTGCCTGCTAACTGCCCAGTGAGCCGCTGCGTCCCGTCGGGGGCTGCAGGACCCGGTCACCGAGCTGAGTTGGACAGTGACAGCTCAGAAGGTGATGGGGGGCAGTTGAGCACCAGAGCACAATGGTGCCCACTCCCCCCCAGAAGAGGGATGTAGTAGGAGACTCAATTCTTAGAGGCGTAGATCACACAGTGTGTTCTAGTGACAAGGAGACCCGCATGGTATCTTGCCTGCCTGGTGCTCAGGTGGACGAGCTACTGGCCAAAGCCGGGGGGAATCCACTGGTCATGGTCCACATTGGAACCAATGACATAGGAAAAGGTAGGACAGAGGTTCTGCAAGACACATTTAAAGAGTTAGGAACAAAACTAAAGAGCAGAACCTCCATGGTAGTTTTCTCTGAAATACTCCCGGTACCACGTGCCAGGCCATGGAGACAGGCAGAGATTAGAAAGTTTAACACGTGGTTGAAAGCTTGGTGTAGGAAAGAGGGGTTTAGGTTTATGGAGCATTGGTCTTTCTTCTGGGATAGATGGGACCTGTACAAACCGGACGGTCTACATCTAAACAGAAGGGGGGCTAATGCATTGGGAGAGCGTATGTGCAGAGTAATTGACAATCTTTTAAACTAGGAACCAGGGGGGCAGGGAGCTCTGACAATGGGAGATGTTCCTCTAAGGAAAGAAAACAAAGGGAACCTGCTAGTAGGAAAGTCCTGAAATGTTTGTACCTCAATGCCAGGAGTATAAGGAACACGATGTTAGACCTAGAAGCCACAGTGCTGGCGGGTGACTATGATGTTGTAGGAGTGACAGAAAGATGGCTGACAGAAAACGATGGGGATGAATACAAGTTGGAAGGATACACACAGTTTAGGAGAGACAGGCAAAATCAAAGAGGGGGTGGGGTAGCATTATGACATTGAGGCAGAAGAACTTGTATTAGATCCCAGTAACGGAACAGAATCTTTGTGGGAGTAACTTTAGGACAAAAGATCTGGAGGATTAGTGGTAGGAGTGTGTTACAGACCACCCAACTCAGATATTCATCAAGATGCTGCATTGTACAGTGTAATCAGGACTGCATGTAGCAAGGATGTGTCTGTTATAATGGGGGATTTCAATTTCCCAAACACACTGGGAAAGCCCAGTTGGGATTACAGAAGCAGAAATAGAAATTGTTGAGATGGTAAATGACTGCTTTCTAACTCAATTTGTCAGGGAACCAACCAGAGAGCGCATGCATTGACTTGATATTTTCAAATGACCAAGATAGAGTCAGTGGGACACTAGTTAGAGAACCAATGGCAAATTGTGATCACAATATGGTTAGCTTTGAGGCATTCTTTCAAAAAACAAGGTCCAAGTCTAAAACAATGGTCTACAATTTCAGAAAAGCAAACCTTGAAGGTGTGAGGCGGCACTTAGAAGAGGTAGAAAATGGATGGTTATATTTTAAGACTATACTACTTGAGGCTCAGGAGCAATTTGTACCAAAACTTTGCAATTTGAGGATAAAAAAACACTGGCCAAAATGCTGTAATAGAGGAATGCAAAAAATATCAAGAGGAAGAAAATGTTGTATAGCGCACACAAAAGGGATGGTGATGAAACAATACAAAGAATATGTTGAGCTGCAAAGAGATCTTAAGAAAGGGATCAGCAAAGCAAAGAGGGAAATAGAAAGAAACAGCTCTTGGAGCTAAAACTAATTGAGAACAAGGGCAGTGATGTTCAGACTGTACAATGCACTAGTTAGAGCTCATCTGGATACTGTGGACAGTTCTGGGCTCCACACTTCAAGAAAGATATCGCTGCTCTAGAGGCAGTTCAGAGGAGAGCAACCAGACTTATTCCAGGTCTGAAGGGAATGTCCTACTGAGAGACTGAGGACCTGAACCTTTTCACCCTGGAACAGAGGAGACTACGTGGGGACTTGATCCAAGTCTTCAAAATCATGAAAGGCATCGACCACATCAAACCAGAGGAGCTTTTCCAGATCAGCAGGGACACACGCACCCGGGGACACAAATGGAAATTGGGCTTCAAGGCATTCAAGACAGAAAACAGGAGACACTTCTTCACACAGAGAGGCGTCACAATCTGAACAAACTCCCCAGCGATGTGGCTGAAGAGACAATGTGGGAACATTCAAAAACAGACGGGATAGGATCCTTGATCACTTAGATATTAATGGACACCAAACGAGCACGATGGGGCAAATGGCCTCCTCTCCACTGGACACTGTCTTATGATCTTATTAGAGCTGAAAATGATTTATTTTTAGTATAATATGTTTGCGATAGAAATGTTCTCTGGGTGCCTCGGCCTAGTGTCGCTCACTCTGTGTATGTGCTGCCATAGAGTAATACATGAGTAAACTCTGTGTAAGCGTGTCTCCTCTCCTGTTTATAGGGGTCAGGAGCTTGGAGGGCTGAGGATCTAGAAAAATATCAGAAGGGTTCATTCAGGGTTGCAACTCGGGCGGAGGGAGGGGTGATCTGAGACTACATGCCGAGGGTTTAGCTGCAGCTCGTTCTCGGAGACGGGGATCGGCTGACCTCACTGCTCTGCTGGTTTCTCTGCAGGGGGACGTGTCGGCCGTGCAGGAGCTCCTGAGCTGCGGAGTCGACCCCAACCTGAAGGACCACGCCGGCTGGACGCCCCTGGTGAGTGTGAGGCCGAGGGCTGTGAACCCCATTAACCCTGTGAAGCCTGACGATAAGAGTCGGAACAATCTGTATACGCTTTGAAATTCAGGTTCTTGCTAAACCTACAAACAAAAGCAGCCTCTTCAGGGTTATTGTAACCACTGCCATGGAACAGATCGTTCCCAAAAGTTACCATATTTGATTCGCGTGGCTTTACAGGGTTCAAAGTCCCTGATCTGAAGTCCGTGCCTGATGTTCGATGTGTTGACGTTGCAGCACGAGGCCTGTAATCACGGACACCAGGCGGTGGTGGAGGTGCTGCTGCAGCAGGGGGCGCTGCTGAACACGCCAGGCTACCAGAACGACTCGCCGCTGCACGACGCCGTGCGGAACGGACACACCGCTATCGCCCGGGTGCTGCTGGAGCGCGGAGCCTCGCAGAGCGTCGTGTGAGTCCCCTGTCCCCTGTCCCCTGTCCCCCCGTCCGCAGAGCGTTGTGTGAGTCCCCTGTCCCCTGTCCCCCTGTCCCCCCGTCCGCAGAGCGTCGTGTGAGTCCCCTGTCCCCCCGTCCGCAGAGCGTCGTGTGAGTCCCCTGTCCCCTGTCCCCATGAAGCAGAAGTAAGGTGGTTAAGGATGTGGAAAAATAATGACTTTTAATTACTTTTCATAGTCATAATTACTGACTTTTTAATTACCTGGATCAAAGTGTTTCAGAAAAGGAAAGAGGAGCAACAAACACATGAACACACACACACAGCAGCCACTGCTCTTTATTCTGTATTCACTGGAACTCAAACGCACAGGTGTGTTTCCGAACGCAGAGCGGCAGTCTGAGTGAGGTGTGGAGAGGAGGAGTCCATCACTTAGTCAAGTGGATTGTATCAATTAGCTAGATGGGTAGGTCTTATACATTTTGTATTTCGCTGTTGTGACCGGAAAACATTGCCACAAGGACGCTAACGTTAAGGCATTTTCATTGCAGCTCACATTGCTAAACTGCAATTGAATGAAAATGTATAAAAAATGAAAAAGAAAAACATATTGGTCGGTCAATTACAGATGTAATTGCAAAATATTCCTTTATAAACAAATAGTCACAACCTTTATAGTTAATTTGAAATTGTGACAATAATACAAGAGTCTGACACGAGGTGCGTGAGAGTTGACAGGTCTGCTGTTATTATGCCATTTCCATACGGCTTCTAATGTATTTTAACATAGATATTTATTCAACAAAGTTGTTGTGTTAGATAAGCATTCATCAATTGCATCAATTACAACGTATTAATCTATTGGGAAACTATTTGCGATGGAGACGTGCATTTTTGCTGCGTAGCGGAGATTCTGCTGAAGAGAAACGTGTTTTGTTTGCATCGCGTCTTTGCTGGCGTGCAGGTACTGAGCAATGGAAGGACGTTACGGTCTGTCATCATTCCTGGAGATTATATCTTTTTTACCCACCACAGACCGTGACTCTATGAATATCTAGCCAATCCAATGAAATCCTTTTAATTGACGGGCAGAGACCCAGAGAAGGGAGTAGCAGTGAAGAGGAAGAGGAGTATGAAGAGCAATGATGTTTCACCATATAACACCCCTTCTCATGTGTTAGTTTAGTGTTTATACCCTGGTCATGTGAGTCCCCTGTGCCCTGGTCCGCAGAGCGTCATGTGAGTCCTCTGTCCCCTCATCTGCAGTGTCATGTGAGTTCCCTGTCCCCTGTCCCAGGTCCGCAGAGTGTCATGTGAGTCCCCTGTCCCCCATATACAGAGCATCGTGTGAGTCCCCTGTCCCATCGTCCGCAGTTTTGTGTGAGTCCCCGCCCCCCCCCCCCGTCCTGGAGTCCCCTGTCCCCCTATCCCCGAGCTGAGCTAGAGTCAAACAGAGTCCGGTGCTTTATAGCGAGAGTGGAGAGAAATCGATCAGTAAACTCAAGATGTTTAGCTGAAGCTGAGGTGTAGCTGGAAAGTCACTTCTGATTTCGATGGGGGACGATCCTGGCCCTGGTCCCGTGTGACGTTTGTATCAATATTGAGTCAAGCGCGACGGAGGGACGGGGACAGACGGACGTCCAGAGACATCGAGAGAGCTGAGCACAGCAGGGCGCATCCATCAGACGGACAGACCCGGCCGGGAGAGAGAGATGGGAGACGAGAGGCAGGCTGTGCCGTCAATCTGCGGAGATGGATGTGTGTGTGTGGGGGTGGGGGGTTAGCGTTCAGTAGGTCTGATGGATAAACACGCAGGGTGGGGGGTGGGGGTCACGCCCTTTCCTTTATTTATGTACTTATTTAGATATTCAGGAATGTAATGAAATGGGTTTAACCCCCTGACCGCAGCCCCTCTGCCACCCCGAGTGCTGGCGCTGTCCGATCAGCTGATGTGTGTAGCGGCCCGTTATAAACGCCTTGAGTCACATGGTTAAAATCAGGCCTTTTTTTGCTTCGGGCGGAGGATGCGCTTGATTGCCACCGCCGCCTCCCCAGGGTTGTTTATTTGCCGCGACTTCTTTGCAAACCCGGCACGGGCCTCTCCGGCATCACGAGACGGCGGTGCGGGGGGGGCAGAATACTCGCTCTGCTCTTCCGCCGGACCGCACGGTTAAAGCGCTTCCCCGGCTTGGCCCACCGCTGCTAACGGCAGGATAAGTGTTTCTATTTATTGTTTTCCCTGGAGAATGTGCTCCTAAACTGGGAGCTGATGAATAAATGTCAGTTTTAAGTCTTGTGGATTCCCCCCCCAGCACTGGGTGCATTAATAACGGCCGCCTCGTCAGCTTTCTGTTCACCTCGCTCTTGTTTGTTTGTTCGGATGTGTGTGTGTGCGTCTTAAACCTGACGCCTGGCACTTTGTTCTCGGAGGTGTGTGTGGGGGGGAGGTGTTGGTTTGCAGTGTGCTTGGATGGGGGGGGGTTCATGAATTCAAATTAAATATTTTATGGACCAGTGGACCTATTAATTATCCTCCAGGTTTTATCACAGTTGCAGATGTTTAATCTCCAGAACCAAACCTTTTTATTTATTTATTTGTTTATATTTTTTCCCCTTTCTCTCGCTCTTTTCCGCTGCCTCTTTTTAATTAATCGCTTGATATGGTCCTGGCGTCACCCTCCGTTTCCCGGCGTCCAAGCGGCGCCTCGCTCCCCCCCCCCGGCAGGGTTTACCGTCGTCAATCCGCAGCCCTCGGGGAGGGGTTGGGGGGGGCGGTGAGAGGCTCTCGTCGAGCGCTGCGGTGTGGGAGAGGATCTCGGGGAGGGAGTTTGTCGTTTTTGTGTATCTGTCCAGGTTTGCGCTATTGGGGGTCGCACTGTTGGTTTGGGGGGTGAAAGCGGTGGCTCTCGCTCGTGCAACGGACCCTCTTCCTAGATGGTGCCGGGCCGGCTGGGGCAGGAGCGGTGGTGGGATGGGGTGGCCGGGCCTGTTGGGTCTCTCTCCGCCCCCGCAGCCCTTCACACCCCGACCGGCTGAGACACAATAAGCGGTTTTGGTCAGCGGAGGCGGCACAATGCTTCTGCCTCGGCTTTGTTTCTCCTGGTGAAAGCGCTCTGATCCCTCGGTCACGCGTCTGTGTGCGGCTGCCGGAGCCCCGCGCATAATCAGCTGTGATTAAAAAGCACACAAAAGATGGTATCGTCCAGGAAATGGGCTCCGGGAAGAACTGTATCGGAGGCCGTCGCCTCGTGTGCCTTGACACTGCTTTCAGTCTGTTCCTCCAGGGACGTGGAGGCAGAGAGGAGTCCGTCTCTGTGCTTTGTGCTGCACAGCCACACGGGATTTTCTCCTGTCGCCGCTGATAAATGACCTGGGTGTGTGTAGTCTCTGGTCGTGTATGTTTTAGCTAATGTGTATCTCCCGAGTAAATAGCCTGCGTTTCTGAGGGCAGAAGATCAATACTGTTTCTGCTAGACCCCCAGATTGATTGACTGGCTTTCTTGGTAGGTAGCTACTGAGGAAAATGGGGCTGCAAGAATATAGTTTTATTTCGATATTTTTTGAAGTTTGTTTTGATTTTCTCCTGTCCCTGTGTGATCTGATTGGTCTTCGTGGTCTGGTACTGCGTTTGTCTGGCCAAAGTTGAACACCAGAGATTATGCGGAGTTATTATGAATATGTTGAATATAATGGATGATTGAAATGGTAGTGGTGGCTGTCCTGTTCGGCATGTACTGTGGTGCGGTTAACCCTTGGTGTGCTGCTGTTACAGGAACATCTTCGGGCTGCGGCCGGTGGATTACGCCGAGACGGCCGAGATGAAGGCTGTGCTGGAGTCCGCCCCCCCGACCCCCACAGCTCTGCGCTCCCCTCTGAGCCCCACATCCAACGTGAACAAGGTAGGGCTGCGGCACGGCCCGTCCCCACTCCTCCCAGCACCGTGCTCTGGGTTCTGGCCCCCTTGAGGCTTCCCAGGATGAAGTGCGTTTACACAGCACTCTGACATGCACGTCATTTGCCCCTTAGCCCATTAGACAATGTTTGAAGAGTACCTAGCCGGCGTCTGGATCGTGACATCGTCTGCGCCGCTCTCTCGGGCGCTTCGGTGGCGGTCCTGTGCTGTTGAGCTGTAGCTGTAGAGTCAGGTGTTCGTTTGTACAGGATCTCTTTGGGCTCTCCCCCCAGGCCCCTGGGAGCCACGGCCTTCAGGACAGGGTGACAGTGCTGGGCAGCCGACTTACCAAGCCGCAGCTGGCCAAGATCGCCCGGCTGGGGAGGATGCTGGGAGCCCGGCAGACAGACGCTTTCTCCAGCTCGGGTAGAGTCTCTCCCGCTTGTCCCCGTCTTCAGTCTTCTGGCTCTCCCTGTCTCTCTCTCTCTCTCTCTCTTTTCAGTCTTCTGTCTCTCCCTGTCTCTCTCTGTCTCTCTCTATCTTTTCAGTCTTCTGGCTCTCTCCGTCTCTTTCTGTCTTCAGTCTTCTGGCTCTCCCTGTCTCTCTCTCTCTCTCTCTCTTTTCAGTCTTCTGTCTCTCCCTGTCTCTCTCTGTCTCTCTCTATCTTTTCAGTCTTCTGGCTCTCTCCGTCTCTTTCTGTCTTCAGTCTTCTGGCTCTCCGTCTCTCGGCCCTAGCAGCTGCTGAAAGCCCTGCCTGTTGTCTCCTCCCTCAGTGACCCACATGGTGGTCCCGGACGCCCCCATGCCCACCACTCTGAGCTGCCTGCTGGGGCTGCTGGGAGGCTGCTGGATCCTGCGCTTCCAGTGTGAGTGTCTGCCGTCCAGTACCGAGCTCAGAGACGAAACTCCTGTCTGTTGACCGTCTGACCTGCACAAGCTGTCTGTTGTGTTCTTCCTGCTGGGGGGGGTTATTCCTATTTTTATACATTTATCTGTACGGTGACGCCACCGCCGTTTCAGTCTCTGCCCAAGGTCACGCACAGCTCGACACCTTGAGAAGTGACACACACCTCCGAGTAGCGTTTTAGTTTTGTTACTCGGTCAGCCGATTGAGGCTTAATAATACAAATATCCACAATTCTTTCTGTTGTTTGCTGTGAGAGACGTGGCACAAAATATCCAGGATCTACACGCATAAATAAACAGGAAAGAAACGGGACAAATAGGCCTGAGTGTGAAGGGTTAAAAGCCAAAAGGTGTGGTGCAGTGTAGCCCTATTTTAGCCGGACCCCTGTGAAGACCCCGCGGGGAGCCGGCCCCTTGTGAAGACCACCGTGGCCCCCGGTTTATGTCCGTGTGGTGTAGCGCACCCCGGGCCCCCCAAGAACGCTCGGTGGTTCGATGCATCTCACTCGACTTTGCCGAGGCTTTCCGAGACGAGGATTCGGCGGAGGGGGTGATGTACGGAAGAGCTGAGTGAGCTGAGACTGCCCTGTCTGTGTTGCAGGGGTGGAGGACTCCCTCAAGGCAGGCGTCATGGCGCTGGAGACGGAGTACGAGGCCGGAGAAGGGCCCCAGCGCAGCCGCCTGAACCGGGAGAACCTGGTAATGAGACGCTAATGCTCTCGCAGGCTGTTCCCGCCAAGTGCTTTTGATTGTAAGCCCGCTTCCTCTCCGGTTCTGACGCCGATTTGGTATCCTTGCAGCTACCCCGGCTCTTCGACGGCTGCCTCTTCTTCTTCCTGGGCTCCTTCCAGCAGCCGGGAAAGGCAGACCTGGCACGGCTGGTCCAGGAAGGCGGCGGGCGGCTGCTCTCCCGGCAGCCCAAGCCTGACAGCGACGTCACGCAGACGGTCAACACGGCGGCCTACCACGCCGCACCGGGCTCAGACCAGGCCTCCTGCACGCAGTACGTCCTGTACGACCCGCGTTCCGCCTACCGGCCCGCGCGCATCCGCCTGGGCAAGGTGTGGTCGGCGCCCTCCTCCTGGCTGCTGGATTGCATTGCCGCCTTCCGGCTCCTACCCGTGCCCGAACCCAAACCGGGCACTGAGGCTCTGCGCTCTGCCGCAGTGGGGGGGTCCGGTAGGTGATCCCCATCAACTCCTCTGCCTGAGCACCGACTGTGTATTGTTTCTGACGATCTCTGTTGCATCATCGTTGAATACTGGAATCTCCAATCGTTGATGATAATCAATAATAATAATAAAACACTATAAATGTGATGTCATTGGTAACTTCATTTTCAGTTTCCTGGAACAGCTGGAGCAGCGGCTCTCGGCCGGCCCTGGAGGAGCCCCGCCCTGCTGGGGTTCATTCCAACCGAGCTCTCAATTACCTAATTGGACCCTTAATTGAAGTAGTAATTTCCTAAATCAGAGCCTTTTCATTATTGTAAACAGTAGGGGTTTTAAGTTAAGTATAAAATGGAATAAGGAACTTCTCTTATTAAGGAACCAACATTTTATCAGTGACACAATTGATCCCTTAATTGAAGTAATTTGAATCTTAAAAGTAAGTAATTGAGAGCTCAGTTGGAACACAAACCAGCAGGGCAGGGGCTCCTCCCCTGCTGATTATTCTCCCATCTCATCATCAATTACTTAATTGAATCTTAATTGACATAAGTCTTCTTAGATGTGACTTGAACTGTGTAACTGATTAAAAAAAAAAAAAAAAAAAAAAAAGTTTCCTTCATAAGACAAGTTCCTTCTGCAATTCTTTACTTCGTTTAATCCCCCTCCTGTTTACAATAATGAAAAGGCTTTGATTTAGGAAATTGAGTTAAGGGTTCAATTAAGTAATTGAGAGCAGGGTTGGGGGTCCCCTGGGACCAGGGTGCAGAACCACTGAGCTGGAGGACCGAGGCTGAGAACTACGGTGCTAATGGACCGAACCGAACTATAAATTCTGCAATGATTTAGGGTTTGTTTTTGTATAAGACGATACACTATGTGACAATGAAGCCAAACTGACACCTGTGGAGCCATGGCCTTCAGCTCAGCACCCCCGTCAGTGTGAGTCCAGCAGCTGCTTGTGCTGTGGCGCGGCTTTAACGCCTTCAGTTTCCGCATTCCTGCTCAAATCTAGGCTGTAAAAAGCAGTTTATTTCAGGCTGAGTGAGAAGTTGGGGTCGACGCATGCGGGGGGCAGGGGAGACCCTCGGGGGCCCCGGTGCATCGTCTGTCTGATTCTGTGTGCTTTACTCAACAATAAACAATCGAATCTGATCCGATGTGTGTGGGGAAGTCATTTTCTGTCTCCTGACTGCTGCAGTGAAACGGCGTTGTCTTGGTGGGGGGGCTTGGTTTCCCACGCAGAGGGGCGGTTAATAAAAGTCCTCTCCTCTGGATGTGCCGGCGCAGACTTCGCAGCCACCAGTCATCGAGCATCGACATTTTAACACAAAACAGCAGACGGCGCCGCTCTCCAGGCCGATGAACGAGACACGGAAGGAAAACCAAACCAAGTACCCTCGTCCCCCCGGGCCGGTGCTGCACGGGTCCGAGATGGGTCCGTCCGGTCTGTGTTCTCGTGCAGAGTGAAGGATCCAAAGCCTGGTCTGGCCCGCTCCCAGGAACAGCCTTTCAGTAGGATTAGTCGGGATGCTCCTAATTGCTATCGATTGCCGCTCTGTGCATTAAATTGCATTCCCGTCCTGCCCCCCCCCCCCCCCCCCCACGAGGGCGGAGGCAATTAATAGGCCTGACGATTTAAGAGTTGTGATTAATTGGAAGTTAAAAGGAAAGGGTGGGAGGAGGTGAGGGGGGGATGGGTCTAATCTTCACCATCTCTTTGCTGGAGAATTAAAGTGCTGAAGCCGTTCTTCTCCAGCGTGTAGAAACCGCTCATACCCGCCCATACCCCTTCTCATTTGATGCCCATGAATCAAGAATAATAAAAGGAAAGGTCCGTAAATCTACACGTTCCTGACCTTCTGCATTCTGTATCTCTCACAAGCTGCAAACACATTTCCTTCAAAGTAACAATACATTTCGTCATCATTTAAGTCCTCAGATATTTTCATTCTGTCTTGTGTTGCCGGTCAGACTCCCACAGGATTCTAGTTATTGGATCACCAGTTTCCCCCGTCCTTGGGCGAATCCCTGGGTGAGACTCGTTACATCGATTAGCTGTCGAGTGACCGGAACCAGGCTGAGCGTCCAGCACACGCCGCTCTGCTCGTGAACCGGGTTGGTCTCGGACCTGCTCCCGGAGTCGTCCACAGCTCTCGCCTGAATAAATCCCTTCACTGAACCTCCTCCTACCCTGAGACAGCTGATCAGTAGTACAGGAGCTCACTGGCCCGCTAAAGCGGCTGCTCTCGTCCAGTGTAATGCAACCCTGTGGGTCAGTGCGGCCCTGCCCTCGCTGTGAAGGTCGGAGAGAGGCGATAATCGAGAACGACAGAATTACAGTTATTGCGAATGCCTTTGGGAGGTTGGAGGCACAGTTTTCACTGCATACAACCCAGCAAATCCCCCCAGGGTTTATGAGTGTCTGGAGTGATGCTGGAGGTAAAAGAAGGACGGCAAGAGATTTGTTTTGCTGGATAACACTTTTTTTTCTTTTTCTATTTAACAAAATAGTTTTGTTTTCATATATAATACACAATACCATTTTCCTTCAGCTCTGGACACACACACACAGGTCATATATATATATATATATATATATATATATATATTTACATTTTGTATACGTAGAATCTCTTTAATTACAGAATTTGATTGTTTAACAGTATCTTTTTAAAGTTTGATTTCAGGCACACATTTTGTAACAGTTCCTTAAAATAATAAAACAGGAATAAACAATCGTTTACGGAGTCTGCAGAGGGGAGATCCGTTCACCCTACATAAAATGTGAATTGGGGACAGAGACGCTTGGAGCCATATGCACAAAGGACAAGTGTACTAAATCAATAAATAAAGGACAGTGTGTGACATGCAGTGTGTAGACTATACTCTCAATCACATGGGTTTGGATGTGACCTTCACAGTTTTGAGGTACACGATGGGTAAAATGCTGGGGACTGTTGTTATATGTCATCTTTAATAACGTATGCCTTAGAAACCGGGGAGGAAGCGTCTGTGTGTGAGTAAAGAAAGGCCTGGTGAATACGCACAGAATGGGACGCTTCATGCATATGGCCCTTGACAAGGAACAGGGTAAAGTGCCAGGATTGTTTTTGTAGTACGGGTTCGAAAACGTCACTTACAGACGTCATACGGCTTCCCTGGAATCGTCCCAGAAGCTGCACGGCTCGTTTCTGGGAAGGCTGTAAAGTGCGGACAAAGGGGAACCTCCCAGAAACCTTCCTCTTGCCAAGACTGGGGGACGACTGCTTCTGAAGATCTGATACGGAGATGGTGTCTTTTAATCACTCTGTGGAGTCCGTTAAGGCAGGGGAGGAGGTGAGCTAGGGATGTCCTTCTGGTGCAGAATATTGTTCACGTGGGGAAAAGTGCCTGTGAGGAGTCAGAGCTCAATCTCAACAGCATCACGGCTGTCACAGACTTCACGCGATCATGAGTTATCTGACCAGCCGCTGTACAGAGTAGACTTGGCAATATGTACAGTGTTTTGAAAGACTTGGCCAATTGCTGCTCAAACTAAACAGGGAGACAAACTTGACTGGATGTTATGCGTCCGCACGGTGGAATTAAGGTGAACATCTTTCTTTTCCTGTTGTTGCAGACTTCCCTTGCTGTACGTGATGTTTGGTTGTCTGTTTTTTAATCCTGTAGACAACTGAAAGGCCTTGGAGGAAGGAGAGGCTGCTGAGCAGGAGGAAGAGCCCTGGGGGACTATATCAGTGATGCACACAATGAATCTCTAAGACTCTCTCTTAGATGTATGCAATTCTGTTCCCTACACTGTCTGTCCCAACATGTAGCGGGCGGCACGTCCAAACCATCTCTCTTTCCTCACACGCTCTCGTTCTCCTCCCATCATTGTGGTCTTTTAAAGAGCTCTCTTTGCTCTAACATTGAGACGGTTTGGCAGATAATCACAACAGAGAGGCTGTCCAAAAAGCTGACCAGCTGCATCCATGATTGATGCCTCACACTACAGTTACAGGGTGCAGTAGGTAGACTGTGCCCACAGCTGCCGAAATGCTTGACGTCATTCATAGATAACCGCACAGTCAGCGCCCCGTCCGGCCGATTGTTTGCTAGAGATTTATGGACGTGGTGCAGGAGTGCATGCAAGGGCGGCACTGAGGGCCAGGCAGCTCTCTGGCTCTCGTCCAATCTGAACACAAATTACTTAACCGATCTAATTATGTGCTTAATTGAAGCGGTGTGCGAAGCATGCCAGGTGTTCAGCGGTTCATCAATTTCCCATACCTACAGAGTCAGGAGGACAGCCGCCCCTCGGGATCAGGGCTGGACCGATTCAGTGCCTCCTAGAGGACAAGATCTCGCTCTGCACCCTGACGAAAGGGGGCACCCTCAGGAAGGGAAGAGGAAAGACAGTCTCATCTTTGGGGGTCTCTGCTCGGTTTCACGTGTACAATTTATAACGAATTTTTCATTTTTTGCACAAAATCCGAGTCCTCCACAATAAGTAAAGCAGTTTCGCCGTTAGATTAGAAACGTACGAATAAACGCTTTGTCTTCCTGTCAGAAAAGCACGACTTTCCTGGCTTGATACACCAGAGAGAAAGCTGATGGTACGTGCAGCTTGTAAAATAATTGGCAAAGCTAACAGAAAGAGTGCGTTGTGAAACAATTATAATTTCCCTCCTCTGAATGTCTCGGTGTAGGTTTAACATTAAATTAATTTCCATCCTGTCTCTCTAAGAGTCTCCCTCAGATCTCAAAGCCGCTCATTTCATTTAACAATCCATCTGTCATCAGGGGATAATCGACGAAAGGTTAGCAGCCTTCTGTGGCGAGTCATTGTTTCTCATAAGAACATTACGGGTGATGAATTACGGCATGGAGAGGCACGTGAGACTGGCTAATGGCAAATATTCATCAGGAAAGGGACTTGTTTTATGCTTTCTTGAGTGTCATTTTTTAGTCTATTTGCAAGTGTGTCATTCGTCAGTAAGAGTCCTGACATCCAGGCGCTCACGGGTAAATAAACTGCTGTACTTTTATGGGGCTCGGACACAGTGGGGACCAGCTGGGGACGCCTATGTGAAGGTGTTATTGGTGACCATTGTTTCATAAAATGGGGAGAGTGTCGTTCTCTTTGTGCAATTGACGCCTTGTTCGAGGAGCCCTTCTCTCCCCGGTGGAGCGGCGCGGTGAGGCTGATTGCTCTTGGAGGGAAGGGGTGGAGGACTCGCTCAGTGAGGAGCCGTAATTTAGTTAAAAACGACCTTGTTATGGGGAATGAAGGGCTCGTTTGGATACGTCTTATTAATTGCAGAGATAATGAGTGAAAGCTATTAGCCTATTGCGACGTCAAGCCTTTGTGTGTGGAGTGAAAATAAGTGCAATCATAAGGAATGGATGTTCAATGGTATTATTGGTGCCTCTGGTTTATGTAGATAGGGGTGGGCTACCCCCCACTACTCCGAATACCTATAAATCAACCCGGCCGACCAGAACCCACTGCCTGGACCACTCCTGCACTTTCCCAGGGGTCTATTACTCTGCCGTTCAGCCTCATTAGGTGTTTTCCTTTCCAATCTTACTTCTCCCTCCAGATCCCAGTAATTCCCCTCCAACCGGTATGGCAGTACACAGGTACTCTCCTGTCCGTCTCCCTAGGCCGCTCGCGTGTGTGACACCCATTCCCCAGGGGGGCGGAGGAGCTGTGCATTCCTGCCAGTTAGCTGGTGTGCATCGTAGCTTTTTACACAGTGGTTCATTAGTCAAAGGCCGCGCCCGTGCGAGTGATGGCTAACCAGCTCCCAATGTCAAACTCCCGACGCGCTGCTGCGTCACTGTGATCGGTGTGCCGTGTGTTGCCGAGCGGACGCCCTTCTTTATTTACAATAATTTCGTGTTTCTTTATCTTCTGTATTTTGTATTTGATCGCTGCTGCGTTTGATGCCGAAATCACAAGTAACCATCAACGCATCCAAAGGAACTCCCGCCTCTTAAGATGCAGTGCAGGTCGAATAGAAAGGACTGATGACTGAGACTCCCGAAGTGACGCCTCGAAAAAACTCTCACTCCAGCCCCGGGTAACAGTGTTTTGAATCAACCAGGGGGCCACTTGCGTCCGTCTCATTGCAGAATGACCTGCGGTGCCACGAGGGAGACAAAAGGATCGTGCTGGAGAGCAGACGCGGCAGGGCTGTGTCCGAACCCGTGTCCAAGGCAGGAGAGCTCAGCTGCGTGTCAGTGTGATGGACCGGGGAGCTCTTCCTCCTCTCTCCTACTCTTTCTGCTACTCCCTTCGTCCTTCCAGGAAAAGCTATTGAGGTGTCATTCTCCAAAGCTCCAGGCAGAGAGATCAACAATTCATTCCTCCTTCTTCCCCCCACTCTCTCACACGAGATGGTCAGTGCTGTGGTCAGTGTGCTTCTGTGTATTTATTTGTCATTATCCTTGTTTTCTGTCTTGTTTCCTCTTGCTTCTTTACGACTGTGTTTTAGCTCCGACCCAGTGCGGTACGGGAACGCTGTCAACTGACTGTGGCCCTAGGAAATAATGACACCTGATGCTCAGGAATATAAATGCCCTCCAGAAAGGGGAATAATAATAATAAGAATAACAACTTGTGGAAAGCCATCTGCTGCAGCATCCATATCCCTCAGTTTTGTTGGGTTTGATTTCCTTTTATAATTATGTGGATGATTTTGATAACGTTACACTTCAGTCAAAATGGAGGACTTGTACTCCAGTGAGTTGTAACAAGTATTTATTTGTGTAATTTCTCTCCATCTCCCCCCCATCTCTCTGTCTCTCCATCTCTCCCTCTCTGTCTCTCGCTCCCTCGCTTCCCGTCTCCAGGGCTCCTATGAAATCTGGCTGGTTAGACACTCGCGCCTCAAGCACTGCGCCGGCTTCCACCAGTCTCCGTTGTGACAGCGACAGATGGTGCACTCGTCAACTTTCACTTCGATTCCGGCTGGGATGATCGTCGTTCCGGCAAAGCAGTTTGGGCCTGACACACAAGGGAAGACACGACAAAATACAATATTAATATAGTAACACCACTAATTCTAATAATAATCTGCATTATAATTGACTGCAGTGTGAAGCTGTCTGAATGTCTTACTGAAGAATGCAGACTTTCCATTTTCTCCACACACCCCACCCTCCCTCGTCACCAAGATAAAAATGTCTGGTGCGATGTTGTGAGCTGGTGGCACGTGAAAATAAAACTGCTGGCTTTAACAACTGGCCACAGAGTGTTCCTTTCCTTTTTCCTGGTACTCACAGACCAGAAGTTGGAAGCAGGTCTGGACTGTTGCAGTGGGGTCTTTGCTGGATGTGTATGACTGGGTTTGGTTTAGCCAATTCACTTTTTCACCCTGGAACAGAGAAGACTTGATTCAAGTCTTCAAAATCATGAAAGGCATCGACCACATCAAACCAGAGGAGCTTTTCCAGATCAGCAGGGACACACGCACCCGGGGACACAAATGGAAATTGGGCTTCAAGGCATTCAAGACAGAAAACAGGAGACACTTCTTCACACAGAGAGGCGTCACAATCTGAACAAACTCCCCAGCGATGTGTCTGAAGAGACAATTTGGGAACATTCAGAAACAGACTGGACAGGATCCTTGATCACTTAGTTATTAATGGACACCAAACGAGCACGATGGGGCCAATGGGCTCCTCTTGATTGGACACTTTCTTATGTTTCTAATTCAGCAAATTGGTCAGCTCCACTCATAGCCAGGTGGACGGAAAGCTGCCAGAGTTGACAATCCCACTGACAACAAACCCAACACTTGTGCTTTTGATGTTAAAACCTGAAAAACTTTGTACTCTGCATCACACACCTCCTCTGGGATGTGAGAGATGCCACCGCGGCCAAGAAAGAAGCGCCAGGTCACCATGATCCCCAATTCCTGGGTGGGTTTTTTTGACAGGGAGTTTACTGTCCCGGCAGCTCAAACAGAATAAGACCCATTGATTGCAGCTTGGAGAGGCATTCACCAAGTCTTGCCAAATCCTAATTCCTATTGATCGGAATCGCGCTTGGCAGGGATATAAATAAACCTGCAGGGGAAGAAAGACGAAACCAGCACTGCCAAGAGCCAGTATTTGTGGGGAAACAGTTTCCCTGTGCAGCAGGATCTCTGTTCATAGCCATCCTAGGAAGTGGCAAGGAATTACGAGCCCCCGACTGGCCCACAGAGGAGCAAATGGCACAAGAGTGGCAGCAGAAGGAACTAGGGAATATTTGGTCAGTGAAATTTGCCTGACTTGCCTGACTTAAATTATTTTTTCCTTACTTGGTTTTCTTTTATACCCTCCTAGGTTAGAATGGACAGTTATTAATGAACTTGGCACACCAGGAAAAAACTAAATAAAAATCCCTGCCCCGTATGTACCCTTCTTTAAGAATTATTTCACATGAATGGTAATAAGAGAATACCTTTATCTATCCATCTTTCCCCTCTTCTTTTCCTGAAACGTACACCATCATTGTGAGGCTTTTGTTATCAGAAATGTACACATCTCTCTGAGGGAGGCAGAGGTCAGCTGTGTGGAGCCCGGTGGTGATGTCACAGGAGGGCAGGCAGCTGCCGATAGCAGCCCTTACACCGCCAGCTTCAATTAGCCATGTGTCATCGCTTGTCTGGAGCAGTCAGGACCACCCCTGCACAGATGCTCTGAGACCCTGCAACCCCTCCCAAGCGCCGTTCTGCTACACTGCAAATGGCACGGGAAACACAAAGCTTCGGCAGAAAGCGAACCGGTAAAAATATTTGGGAAAATCCCAGAGCCCTGCCGTGTGAAAGTCTCCACGTTTTACCACCGTTCTCCTGCATCTGTGGCACACAACTCTGCTCTGAAGCCATGCGTGCCGTATTACGCGGAATTAATCCCTCACTGTGGAAGCTGCCCCCACCCACACCCTGTCTTGTTGTCTTAAACGTGGCAGGTCTCCAAAAAACCATCTCGTGCGGGATTGGTCGGGAAACTCTCTCCTCCCTTCAACTCACGTCCCCGCCGCAGCGTGCCGCAAATACTGATTGCGATTCAGCGCGATGTTACAGAGGGGAAAAATCAATCATTCGAACAATCCCGTTTTCCTACCTAGTTGCCGCTCGGCCTGACAGAACATCACACACCTGACAGCCCGGCGGCCCTGAGCACGAGCACAAGCAGTTATCTGTGATGAAGCCAGACAGAGCAGACAGGGCTCTCTGACCACCGACATTTCACCCTGCTTAACTACTGACAGTGGGACCTTGAGGATGTAAAGACGTGCCCATCAAACCCCTTCACTTCCAGTCAGGGATGCCGATTTCTATCTATCTATCTGTCTGCCTATCTATATCTATCCCTCTGTCTAATCTTGTCTTGTGTTGAGTCATGCCTTATGCTTTTGTGTTTGGAGGCTTTAGATAGTGTTTGTAGTGTATCTTTGTTTATTGTATTATTGTTCTGTCTTTTATTGATCCAGCTATCTGTTCTATCTATCTCTCCATCCATCTAGATCCCTGCAACCTTTTCCTGCTCTTACAGGAGCTGTACATTTTCTCACGTAGCAGCACGGCAGCTGGCGCTGTGAGCCTTGTGTATTGCCCACCAGTGCTGACAGACGCCGAAGATACAAGTCAGAGCGAAGGGTGAGGGAGGACTTGCGTCTCTCCGCTCTCTCCCTGACCTCCGGTGCTCTAGTATGCCGCGGCCCTCGTAGTCTGTCAGCAGCGAGAACATGACTGGTCCCCCGCGGCTGCCATACAGGCCTGAGCTCTCCAAACTGCCACCATAATCAGGGCCGCAGCATGTTTTGTCTGTCTGTATTAAATGTTGTGTTGGCTGCAGGCAGGAGGCTGAGAGCTCTCACTACACCTAGAAGCATCCACTTTGCTCGCGATGACAAAGATGCGCAGTATATAGGTCACTCTGCACCACAGGGAAACGCAAACACAAATCTGCCTGATTCAATGCTGAAACAAAGTCTAAAATTAGCCAACGACTTTTATCTGGCAAATAAGGCCTGTGTTGAGATCCATCACTGTGGGATACACTCTGACAGTAACTCTTCCTTCGCCGGGATGGGAAAACGATGCAGAGCGAGTTCTCGAGGACCGCAGTCCGGTCTTGGATTTCCGTGATTCACTTCAAGCCTCGAGCCACAGCTGCCTTTTGAAGGAGTTAAAAAACAGAAGCAGCAGAAAGTCTAACTGGCATTTTCTATCTGGCTTGGCAGGATCCCACAGGGCAGATAAACTCTAGTTCGGTACAACTCCTTCTTGGAGCTTTTCCTAATGGAACACAGTGGACCAGACACGCTTGAGATTCTGCCGGCCGGGCGTTTTAAGTGATTGAATTACAGCACATGACACCCGTGGCTAAGCCTAGTGTCCGTGTCTCGAGACATCTTGGGAATTTACATCAGAGGAGCAGGAGAACACTGTGTGGCCAACACGATCCTCAAGCTTTCAAAGCATGAAGGTGGTCTACCTTCTGGTCGCAGTGCAGCAGGGAGACGGCACTCAAACCCTCGCAGAGTGAGATGGCAGTCGACCACATCAAAGCCTCTGATTGAGAGGATTGAGCGCTCGTCCGCTGGCCGGACACACTCTGAAGCATCTAAAAGCACCGTCCTCTGTTTCAATTATTCTAATAGCCGAGGCAGGCTGCGCCGCACGTCTCCCTGCTGTATTGCCGCTACATTAGTGACCCTGCCTGTCATGTGTTCCGCACAACACCGACCCCTTCGTCTCACCTCCAGATCTGAGAGCAGTAACGACCAGGAGTGACACGAACAGAGAGCTGAAACATCACCCCCCTCTGAAAGCTGAGTACGCTCTCCGTGCCATAAATATTGATTTTAAAAATAGCCACATTAAAAAAATCACACGCAATCCAGTCACTTGATTTTTATTTTGTTGGCAGAAGTGACCCTCAGTACGGCGCACAGAGCCTGGGAATTACGTGACTGTGTAAGAGAGAGATCCATTCCCTTCATCTGTCGCCCCGAGCCGCAGAGCTGCTAATGAGAAGCCTCTATCTCGGCGCCCCCACACCCCCCAGTTTCCTCGTCTCTGTGTCCATTGATCCCTCCAGCACACCCAACTAAATTACAGCGCTCCAGACACCAGGCGCGTTCCAGGGGGAAGGTTAAGCCGCGGATCTGGCTGACTCCACACTATCAGCCTCCCAAGAGTTGTCACCGGCCAATAGCAATTGGAATCCGATAATTCTAATTCTGGAATTGGCGAGAGCCGAAGGGGGGGCTCAGAAAACTCCCCCCGGGCTAATTAATATCACTGAGGATTCTCTCGATCAATTGCGTTTTGAAACCGATTATGAGTTGCTGTGGTTGTTGTTGTTAGCAGTTCTCAACAAATTCAAATCACCCCAGCCGAAGAGTTCGCAAAGAAGTGACGGGAGGCCTCCATTCACTCCTGATCTGTCTATCCATCGATCAACTTTATTAACTATTTAATAATTGCACTCATTTCATACATTCTGACAATTTACTTTTAAGAGTGTTAATTGTTTGTATTGTCTTTTAAGGACATAAAGATGTGTAACTTTTGGAATGTGAAAAGTAAATGTTTTGAAATGAAGGTGATTTTTTAAATCTCTATCTACATACCTACCTATCTATCTATCTGTCTTCTGGCGGTGATAGTTTCCCTATATAGAAATATACAAACGGACACCATCTGTTGCTAGATTCCAGATTTGCACCTTTATGCTTTTAATTAATTGCATAAAATCAGGAGCAATTCTTCTTATTATATTTCTAGTCCAATATATCAGAAAACTGGGACAGTAAGGGAAGACCAGTCTTTCCAGCCACTGCGGGGGTTTCTGTGTGTAGGGGTCTGGTTCTGGACCCGGCAGGGTTGCACAAGCCCGTGCCGTCTAATCACACAGATGTATTTACAGCTCAGACTCCGCTGTGGATCAATGGCGGAGTCCGTCTCCCGCCTGTACTGGATTCTGCGCAGGTCAGAGGTGTGTGTGCCCACGGGTCTTACCATTCTTGCAGATGGGACAGCATTGTTCCGGCTCGTACACGGGGTTGACGCACTCGGGCACGGCGCAGTCCGCCACTACACAGTGCACCTCGTTGTTGGGCTCGCACCGGCACCACTCACAGGGGGAGGGCTGAGAGAGACAGAGAGAGAGATACTTAAAAAGAGCTTCAGCATCTCGGAGATGTCCACACAGAAGGATCAATCGGGACCAGCGCTCAAGCCGGACAGAGCAGTCCGGGCCGGTGACAAGAGTGTGGCCCTCGTGCTCTGAGAAGGCTCTGGAGAAATGCGGTGGGAAAACAGCCGAATCGATCAGAAGCTGCTTGTGTTTCCATGTCAACATTATTCAATCCGCGGCCCTCTTTTCATTACCAGGATGCCGTGTTTTTTTCTTTTCTTCTTCTCTTTTAATTTTACCCATAACCTTCAGCTGCTGCCACAGATCTCCGCCGTGAACCAAACAGCAACAAATTAAGAAAATGTCATTAGTCTCCGAGGGCCATCGCATCATCTTCCCAGTGATTAACCGCTGCGTGGATTAGCTTCTTTAAAAGGGACAACGGTCGCATACAGATATCCACGGTTGCACAAACCCTGGCCAGACAGCCCCCTTCATCCTGTCCTGACAACATGAGACACAACTACATCCATCAGCCATGTCACTCCAGAGTCAGAGGGCATGCGGGGCAGGTCTCATGTGGAAAAGACATTTATGATGATGTTCTCTTCCATATATTAATGTATATGACTCATATACACAAACAACAACACACATATGTATTTACATACAAATGTGTAACATATGGAATACATATAAATAAGCTATGCAGTACACACATCTCACAATTTCATATATCTAACGTGTATATGAAATTGAGCATGTCTTTTCCATTTGGTATATGCAGGAATGAGTAAAAAATTCCCTTCTGATGGGGTAGACAAGCTGTACAGAAATTAAACAAAGTAACATTAGGGTTAACGCGCACAAACACAAACACACACACACACATACTCCGCGAGGACAGCTTGCCTCCAGTAAAAGGCTTCCATCCTTGCCTTTCATTAAACAGACGCAGCGCAGTACTATGTTTTGCTCATAAACAGGGAGAAAAAGCATCTCACTGAAGCTGGAAACGCACAACAGCAAACAAACCCTGAGAGAAGGACGGGAACGCGTGGACATTACAACACGGTGCCGATTCAGTCACAACATCTCCCTGCTGGTGTCTCTCGAACTGCAAACTCTCCCTTTCTGAGCTCGAATGGACTTCGGTCTTGTTTTATGAGATCCCCTGTTCTGGGTTTAGTCCAAACCTGCCATCACTGTGTAACCTCCTAGTACTTAGAGGAATATCACCTTAAAAAAGGGTATACAATAATAATAATATTACTTCACTTTAAAAAACAGACGAGATTGCCCTGTACCTACCACTATGCTGACACACGACAGCACACTATTTCTGTGAGGAGCTCAATGGCTTGTTGACTACTCGGATGCTGAAATCTGTTTTATGTACTGTGATGGTCATTCGGTTGTTTATGCTCCAAATCAAAGCTTAAAGGTAGATAAAGATTGCCTTTTAAAAGCAGATGAGTTTCCAGACCCCACACGGGGCTGTGGTGTTATTGTAAACTCTCATTGCTGCTGCGATTTCCTGTCCTACGTTTGACACCCGGCCTTTATCAGAGCCAGGCACCTACCATACCAATTTTCCCACCCCTGTGAACTCATGAAGAGTAACTGAGCCTCTTTCTCGCTCTTTTCGAGTGAGACAAGTGGTCATAAAGAGACGCAGTGAATAGGGCTCTCATCTTCCATACTGCAGAACTCAACTATACCTGCCCACCCCCTGCACGTGACTAAATTCACATAAAGCACACAGCGTGGATCAGTCAACAACTAGTGACCCAACAAGAAAGATGGTCCAGACAGCCTCCTGATGTCTGTAATCGTTCTGATGTTCTGGGTCAACTTACAGAAAGACCCCTCATGACAACAAAATCCAATCCTACAGGACTATAGATTTATAGTTATATACACTCACCTAAAGGATTATTAGGAACACCTGTTCAATTTCTCATTAATGCAATTATCTAACCAACCAATCACATGGCAGTTGCTTCAATGCATTTAGGGGTGTGGTCCTGGTCAAGACAATCTCCTGAACTCCAAACTGAATGTCTGAATGGGAAAGAAAGGTGATTTAAGCAATTTTGAGCGTGGCATGGTTGTTGGTGCCAGACGGGCCGGTCTGAGTATTTCACAATCTGCTCAGTTACTGCGATTTTCACGCACAACCATTTCTAGGGTTTACAAAGAATGGTGTGAAAAGGGAAAAACATCCAGTATGCGGCAGTCCTGTGGGCGAAAATGCCTTGTTGATGCTCGAGGTCAGAGGAGAATGGGCCGACTGATTCAAGCTGATAGAAGAGCAACTTTGACTGAAATAACCACTCGTTACAACCGAGGTATGCAGCAAAGCATTTGTGAAGCCACAACACGTACAACCTTGAGGCGGATGGGCTACAACAGCAGAAGACCCCACCGGGTACCACTCACCTCCACTACAAATAGGAAAAAGAGGCTACAATTTGCACAAGCTCACCAAAATTGGACAGTTGAAGACTGGAAAAATGTTGCCTGGTCTGATGAGTCTCGATTTCTGTTGAGACATTCAGATGGTAGAGTCAGAATTTGGCGTAAACAGAATGAGAACATGGATCCATCATGCCTTGTTACCACTGTGCAGGCTGGTGGTGGTGGTGTAATGGTGTGGGGGATGTTTTCTTGGCACACTTTAGGCCCCTTAGTGCCAATTGGGCATCGTTTAAATGCCACGGCCTAGCTGAGCATTGTTTCTGACCATGTCCATCCCTTTATGACCACCATGTACCCATCCTCTGATGGCTACTTCCAGCAGGATAATGCACCATGTCACAAAGGTCGAATCATTTCAAATTGGTTTCTTGAACATGACAATGAGTTCACTGTACTAAACTGGCCCCCACAGTCACCAGATCTCAACGCAATAGAGCATCTTTGGGATGTGGTGGAACGGGAGCTTCGTGCCCTGGATGTGCATCCCACAAATCTCCATCAACTGCAAGATGCTATCCTATCAATATGGGCCAACATTTCTAAAGAATGCTTTCAGCACCTTGTTGAATCAATGCCACGTAGAATTAAGGCAGTTCTGAAGGCGAAAGGGGGTCAAACACAGTATTAGTATGGTGTTCCTAATAATCCTTTAGGTGAGTGTATACACACACACACACTATATTTTGAGAGCCTGCTCAGTTACACACAAAGGAGAATGAATTGTTGTAACCTGTGTTTCCCGCCGTCGCCCCCACGGGAGCCGAGTCACATTCCTCGCACTAATGCAATTCCAATTTCCACTCCTGCCTTGCGACTGTACTGCAAAAGCAAACCAGGGACCGCACATCAAAGACCACTCACGGAAATGGAAAGAAAATTGTGTTTACAGCACAGCCCAGTCCTCTAAAGGGAAATCTCTGAACGTGTCGTGCTTTGATACGGGCTCCTGCTTTCCCGCAGAATCGGGGGATGTGGAGAACAGGGCTGGCGTCTGTGGAGAGGCACGATCCCTCCGTCTCAGGCAGGTCTGACTACTGAAGCCTGATCTGAAGCTAGGACTGGCTTTTCCTTTGTGCGAAAGCAGGCCAGAGATTTAGACAAGCCCCCCAGCTCAAACGAGCGGCACAGCCAGAGGGATCACGCTGCGCTGCCTTTTAACCCCCAACTGCAGGTTTGTCTGTGACTGTGACTTTCGCTGTGGAGTCGGGTTGTGGTTTGAAGACCCAGCTCAGTGGGATGGGACAAGAGCCACTCAATCAAGTGTTTATTCCCCACCGACCACCGGGTCCACGGTCAGGAAAGCCATCACTGAAGTTCTAGCACAATGTACAACGCAACGTTTCCCTCACTGAATATCTGCCACCATTTGGTATTGGAGGGCAGAGGGAGTTATACATACATTAAACAGCCAGGACCTTCAAAACCAGTTGGATTTTCAATGTTCATGCACCTCTGTGGGAGGATATTTAGCATTAATGCCTAATTAGTTTGTTTGCTTTCTGCGTTTTTTTTAAACACATATACGTACCTAATTATGCATCAAAACATATTCGAACTGTACCAAACTCCTTCATTATTATAACAATGATCAGCTCAAAATATCTATATGATAGAAACCAGTCCACAATGCACTCGTTTAAAAGTCTTTAAATTATATGTTGATACTGAAACAACAACAGTAGTAATGATAACAATATTTCTCTTATATAGTTGGTCGGCATCAATCTATTGCTGGTTAAATATTTTCCCACCAATGTCTGTCCTTGTCTCTCCTCGTTCTACCGGCTGATTTAAACGTCTTAATCCTTCACGTCTGTTTGTACTCTAGAGATCCAGTCCAATCTAGCAGTCCGTCAGTCACATCTTCGGTCTAGCACCAATTCATTCTTCTTTCAGTGTTCCACTATTCTTTATGTCCTAATGGATTTACCTCTAAATAAACTGAAATAAGGTCAAGGGTAACAATATATGACCATTTATATAAACAGGACAAACTGACTTTCTTCCTTAAGGTAAAGCTTGTTATGTTGTCATCTCCTAATTCCTCAGTTAGTAAGACACATGCGTGAGACACGCATGACAATTCCTGCAGGATTTCAGTGAACATCTGACCAGCGACTGCTCCTACCAGACCCCTGCTGCAACTACCATCTCCCAAACGGTAAAGGGGTTTTCCACAATCCCACTTCTGACACCAGTGGTTTGACTGCTTTGTGTCACCTTTATTTTGTGCTGTTGGTAACCATTAGCCTGCATGTTTTTCCTGTGGGTTCTAGATCGCTCTGCATATCTAACAGTGGTTTTAGCCTCTCGCCCACTATACTGCTCATGGCTTGGAAACGCAGGAGGGAAGATAACCATCTGTCCCTTTGCCCTCTATTCCCAGAACAAGACTAAGAGATGTCTAAAACATACTAATGTTGACTGGACCACAGAGAGGGCCGCTTTCACATGTTGTACAAGCTTTAGATTAATGACATGTGCATTGTTTATATTGCATTATATCATACACTCTGTGTATTTAATGCATCTACAATATATTGCAATACACAACCCTGGGATTTATTGTGTATTCTCAGTATATTGCCGCACGAGGAGCAAGATGAGTTGAATGACTACAATAAGGATTAGGTTAAAAATGGAAATTTGAGAAAGCAAACAATAAATCAAACAAACACGCACACACAGAAACATGCTAGTTACCATGGTGGACACACACGGATAAAGTGGTGAAGAAATACTGGCAGTGTTGTCAGCCTCACTGTATCTCTGTGAATCCACGGCGCTCACAGCTGGTTGAGGTGAGTTACGTTTCCCAGCGCCGGGAGGCAGAGTAACCAGGCATCTCATAGTGTGAGGGCAGGACTGTCCCTCAGCCCGGGGACACGGCCACACAGGGGACACCACCCAGCGGGGCATGCGATGTGCAGAGCTGGGGCGATGGGGGGATGGAGACAGTCTGCATGCCAAACCTGCCATCTTCAAATGACACCTTACCAACGTCAGGAAACGCAGAGCGCAGGGGCCGGGGCGCGGGAACAGGACACACAAGGCAACTGCTGCTGGTCACATGCATTGCACTTCACAGGACGGGTGTCAACAGCTGGTTAATAGGCACAGCATAGTTCAGTTACTAACATCATTACAAAATAAACAGATCTGCTCTGTCTCTCTGCTGGGTGGCATCATTTATCAGCGCTCTAATATCTGAAGTCATGCAGGTTGACAACATAAATCACATGTATTAAGCGGCTCTGCCACTGGACAACACTGTTTCAGGGGACCCTCCCGGACCACCCTAGAGTCCAAAGCATTCTTTAAAACAGTGGGAACCTGTGCACGGCAGCGGATCGTTGCCTTTGGAAGAACAACGCACAGGAACGGGATATTTACTATTCCGCCTCAGTCCCGCATACTTCAGAGAATTGAATGACAGTCTGATCTTTCGGGTGCTGAGCGCAGCAACACAGCTTCTAGCACATTTGCAATATTTTATTTAAAGTTGTCTGATCCTAAATAAAATCATAGTGGTAAAAATAAAGATTTGGGATTCAAGTAAATGCATAAAACCTCTTTGATAATGAATCTCTTATAACATTACATTATTTGTCATTTAGCAGACACTCTTATCCAGGGCGACTTACATTTGTACCCATTTATACAGCTGGGCATTTTACTGGAACGATCTAAGTGAAGGACCTGCTCAAGGGTTTATAACGGCAGCTCAGGTTACTCAACGTGGAGGTGTGTTGAGTCGTTCAGTGCCATACTGTACATGTGCAAACTCAAGGTCGAACAACACTACAATGCAGCTGTAATACAATTAAATCCATCGACCCAACACTTTATAAAGCATTGTAATAGTGGGGGGCCCAATTTAATTATGGGATGAAAAGCAAAATAAAACAATTAAGTTTAAAACTACATCCTTCTGTTTTCTTTTCTTTTCTAGAAAGTTACTGCAAAACCCTAAAGATTATTTCAACACAAACCCATGCACCAAGCAGCTCTGTCCTACGGGGCTGTGCTAAAGTTGCCTTGTGTGTCCTGCTGTGGCCCTGTGTGGCGGGAGGGCCTGCCTCTGTCAGGGGCCCTGGCCCCTCACCGTGCCGCCCTAGCCTGGCGATCCTTGGCTGCGGAAGGACCTGAGTTCACATCCCAGCTCAACCCGCCCGCTTGGGATCTGAACTCACCCTAATGCTCCCGGTTCTTGATTGCAGCTGCGGGGAGGTAGCCGGTGACTCAGTCCCATCCTCAGCCAGCGATGATCCCTGTAGGTGAAACACCTACTAAGGGTGAGTCAAAGGTCTTTGAGGGAAGACATGAGCACAAAACACACACACGAGACACACACACAGACAGACAGACAAAAACACTGCGACTGCACGGCATCCCTGTCCACACAACACTGGCAAGAGACACAGATGGAGAAACAAAGATATATTTCCATTTTTAAGGAATATATAGCACGTAAATATTGTGTTTTTTTGTAAGGAACTAGAAATCCGTGAAGCGTGTGAGTTCCCCTCAGGTTCAGTGGGTTATCATCACTGCTCAGCACCACACACAAACGTTTTAAAATGAGGTTCCTCTAGACGTATCTCCCCTGTTTTCCTTGACAATCTGGACAGTGCAATGGGTGGGAGACTTAACGAGCGATGGCACCATTTAAACACACCCGACAGCAGCCTGGGTCGGGAACAACGCTGGGCTGGGGTGGGGGAATCGTTGGCTACCCATGATATTTCTATTAAGAAAAACGTAGCATGAAAAGACAAGGATCAGCTGGACATATTCAGCTATAATGTTCAGGACAGACACATTCATTCGTTTATCCTGTTATTATCAGTGTGTCGTACGCTGGATTGTTTATACCGCACACACTACAGCACTAGTGCAGAGGCGCCTGTGAGTAATGGTTGGTCTCACTTGACAATTTTCTCCCCGTAGCTGGTATAATTCATGTTAAACTACCAGCGGATATTCATTAAAAAAAGATGGAAGCATAAATATAGAATAAAAACTATGTAATTTACAGCATTTTTCAGGGCTGTCTTGGCACACTTTTGGGCATTTCAGTCTACAGTATAATAGATTCCTTCGTTCCTGGTTTTGTAACAACTCTGATGGTAGAGCACAGATACAGTGTCGTCCGTTTCTCATATCTGGTCTGTGATGGGGTGGCATTAAACAGCACCTCGTACCATAGAGATCAGTTCTCAATGCTCCCACCACAGGATTACTAACTGCCAAATATTTTATTACTATTATCATTATTCGCTTTTGTTTCAAAATGTTTATTCCGAGAAGCTAGGATGCTTAGGTGTTCATTGCAACACACACTCACTCACTCACACACACACACACACACACACAATATCTATAATTAAATAAATGGTTCACACAAACTGGATACAGTGTAGCAGAAAAGTAACTCTTTCCCAAGCGAGGGGAGGATTTAAATCTACAAACAAACTCTCCCGGCAATCATTTCTGTAGGTGAAAGGGATAATTCCCGACATTATCTCCTGAGAGTGCCTGAGAGTGTCATTCACAACGTCCATTTATTTTCAATATTCTTTATTGTTCTTCCTGCCACCTACCTGGAGAAACTCATTTGCACATAATTGCAAGCGCAGGATATGAAATGCACTCCTCGGTTTACATTTATTTATTTCAATGTGATGCTGCAGCGATGGGAGAGGTATGAATTCATCGACGGCGGATTAATGTGCCAAACCGGTACAGACTCCATCAGTGCCGAGGACCAGGGACAACACAGACCTCATCAGCCGGTGTCTGTCATGCCTTCCCACCGTTAAAAGCAAGAGACATTGTTCATCGGTCTAAAAACTATTTTCCTTTTTAAATTAGATCTAGCAGGGTGAGAATTGTCATGATGTTGTGTTTTGTTCCCTGAAGTAAGTGTGTCCTTGGCATCGTGACCTCCATTCACCGGCTCTGGAGAGAACTCAAGACTAACGGCAAGCGCAGTGTCACTCTCCCGAGATAAGTCAGCCGTGTGCAATGAAGAACAGCATTTTTAAGCTGCTGTAAGATTTCTACAAAGGAGGATGTGTACGAGTCAATTTAGTAAGGAAGGCTGAGTTCTGTGCTCGGTCTGTGCCGCCTCGACCCAAAGGATCCGGAGTCTCTAAGCTCTGGTCTCGGGTCACAGACAGTTTACCTCGGGACTGAACCTCACCGTGAACTTATTTACACTTGTTTAGGATGTAGTAGACCTCAGGAGAGACCCCTGTCATCTCCTTCTGTTTCCATTTCCATAAATAACGCATTCATGTAAAAGTTCATCTCTGCTCTGGATTTATTATCCTCATGAAATACTAATGTATCACAGAGAGTCCTTAAGACACTGGAATAGTGGACTTCTTTTCGTTTTCTTTCCTACAGTTCACCCAGCATGTGTGTGGGTGTGTGTGTGGGTGTGTGTGATTATTTTTAGTATTTTTTTTTACATAGTTTGATACAACAGCATCGAAAAACATTGGGGTGATTTTGATCCTTGAGACGTGGGGTAGATGTGAGCCTGGGCAGGGGGCAGAAAATGTCCCTGTCAGTGGGGGGCGCAATGAGGGACATTAACAGGACGATGTTTCCAGCACAGGTCCAGATTGTTGTGAATGGTTTGTGAGGGTGTAATGCCCACATTCTACAGCCTTGGTGAACGTGCCACAAAATAACACAGTCGACTAAAGTTACACAAAAAACCTTTCAACGCACAACAACTTCCTGACTTCAGGAGGAATCTCATGGAATGGATTGGGATAAATACTTCTGTTTGTTTAGAAACATGAGATAATATGCTATCAAGTATGCTCTTCCACCCCCCTCCACCCCATCCAGAGATGCCTTGTTGTTTCTACAGCTCATTAACAGACACTGGCCCAGATTAAATCACACATGTCCATCAGAACTTGATGCTCAATTCATGTCTATCAGGTGGGAGCAGAAGCCTATGATGGGCAGGAGGCCAGCATTGTGTCTTTGGTTGGGAGCAGCCCTGCTGGGGGGGGGAAACTGCTCGCACTGGAGACCCACCTGATCTCCTGCACCCTAACTGGAGCGACACCAGTCAGTTGCACCCTGTCTAGGATGGCTGGGAAGAGTGAGGCTGACTGCAAGAGAGATATCCTCTAGGCAGCATCCTGGCACTGCCTCTTCGGAGGAACTGCCACCCCCGCCCCCCCATCTCCTGGAGAGAATAAAACTACTAACTGTGAGAGCACATTGCCTTCCTCTCCGGTGCCCAGAGGGACTGTAAACATCACAGACCTCCACGCTGCTCGCTCAGGTGATGAAGCACAGCGGCAGGAGTCCACTGTGTGCTGCACTGTAGCCCAGAGACTAACTGAGTGTGTCAAAGCACAGACCACCCCCCCGCCACCCTGACCCCCCAGTCATTCCTCCTCCCGGCCTCCCCAGGACTGACGCGGACTCCTGCCTGTCTTTCTGCAGATCTGGCACTGTGGCTGATAGGCCACAGACACAGCAGCGTCCTGCGACGTATTACTGCACTCCGATTCAGGACTCTTCAAAACATGTACTTTTTAAAGCAGAGATCAATGGATCCTTCTGCCTCTTTGAAGGTAATTTTCTGTGTTTATTCTTTTCCCCTTCTTTTTCATTGAAGATGATGACATGCTTATTCAACTTCTGACAGAGGCATTAATGTGACCCCTAAGTATCATTTGTGTTTGTGTGCATATACCGCGGTACTTAACGATAATCTGCCTTCCGTGAAATCAGAGGGATACTGTGTAAACAGCATTACTTTCTTGTGCAAACGTCAATTAAGCTCCAGATGAAGGCTTCTTCCAAACAGCAGCTCTCCACGGCCCGCATCTCGGGCATCAGTTTATTCATGAATGTATTTTAATGGTGAAAGTAATACAAACTCATTCGTAATAATATTTGACTGTTTTAATTTACGCCGAGCCCAGCATAAAATACAGACTCCTTCATTTTCATAATGTGGTATTGATTAACACATATATTATAAAACACACCAGGATTATTATACGTTCCTTGTTGCACTTAATCTTTTCAGAAACGTGTCACAGTATTTAACTGATCTTGAAAGATGCAGATCCGCGTTTAATGAAAAGGTCTTTATGCGAAATAAAGTGATGTAAGTAGCGATCAATGGGCTGCGCTAATGGGATACATGGTGAATTGTGCCAGGCGCTGCGCTGCGCTGCGCTGGGGGGGATTATCCCACGGATCCGCCGGACGCAATGCTGGCCCTGGGCTCCTGAGGTGAAGATGGATACCAGATTGAATTTGTAGGTTACTACACAAAGAGCGGACAATCAATACATCCATAAAACAACCAGAAATCATCCGTTACAATAAATGTCCAAGAAGCATTAAAACGGCACATAAAAATATCTGTCGGTCCTTTACCCGAGATTGCTGTAAATACCTTCGCATTCCCTGTAGGCAATATAAATCCCCCCCATCCTAAAAGCACACACTGATGCACTGCAAGTAGTGAGCCGTCTTAAATGACGTGAGTGCCTTTATTTTGATGAAATAAATACATTCATGTGCGTTGTAATAACCATTATGTCAATGATATTGCTGCAGTTATCATTATCAACACTAACAAGATATTAATTTTTCACCCATCTTTGCTAATGATGCTGATTTACTATGAAACAACTTGCACGTCTATGTGGGAAATCATACCCGTGATGGCTATAACGTGCCTCGGTTTTCACTGGGATTTCTGATCTAATGATCACTGCGCTCATTCTATATCCCATACAAGGAATATAAAAAAGAGGGTGAGAGAAAGAGAAAAAAGAAAGCGAGAAGAAGAAATACAGGATGAATGCATGAATACATGAATAAATGAGAGAAAGAAAGACAGACACCTAGATGCCGTCCTGCCATCACTTCAAGCGGAGGGTCGGGAGGGACCGGCCGGCAGGATGCAGATCCTACCTTGAACTCCTCCAGGATCTTGTAGGTCTTGCCCCGGTACTCGCAGAAGTTCTTCACCTCCTTGCACTCGGGGCAGCAGCCGTTGTGCTCCACCTTGGTGCAGCGCGGGTGGATCTTGGGGCAGTCGGGCTGCTCGCACACCGGGCCGTCCTCCGCGCACACGCAGGGGCAGCTGGAGTGCCCCGGGAAGAAGCGCTCCCCCAGCCGGTACACGAAGCCGCTGTCGTCCACGCAGCCCTTGCCCCGGTAGTCGTCAAACACGAGGTTGTCGCTGCCGGCGGGGCGCTCGGCCTCGTCCGCCGGGTAGTCCTCCGGGCTGAGGGCCGCCGGGGCCACCGCCGCCAGCAGGGCCGGGAGGAGGACACAAGCTGCCTGAACCAGGGCGCCCATCCTGCGCCGCGGGTCTCCTGGACCTGAAAGAGTGGGCTCACAGTGACGGAGCAGGACTCGAGTACAGCTAATGCTAACTGATGAAGATGATAATAATAATTATACAGATAATAATAATAATAATAATAATAATAATAATAATAATAATAATAATAATAGTAATAGTAGTAGTAGTAGTATTATTAATTAGTAGTAGTAGTATGATGATGATGATGATGATGATGATGATGATGATGATTAATACCATAGGGTGCTGCATGTTTACAGTGTTGTTACAGTTATTCCTGCCCTAAAATGTTACACTTTATCTCGTCATCCTTGCACTGTGGTTGTGGGCAGGACGTCGCTTCTAAAACGGCTTCATCTTAATACATTTTGCAAATAAATAAATACATTAAAGAAGCAATCAAGCATGCACGGGTATGTGTCGTCTATTTCAAAGCAGTTTTACGAGGCGCAGTCTCTCTTTACAAAAGCCAGTGTAAATGCAGCGCATGCTGACCTGGTACCCGGCAGGTATATAACTGAAGACAGAGCCCATCCTGAGAGTCTACACCTCTAACCCTGAAATGAGCATTTCTAAAAATAAACCAACACATAATTAACACCAACTAAAAAGTGCGACTTGATTCAGTTGTAACATCCAGGCTTCCAAACAGAGAGCTGTGTCGAGACGCCGTCATGGTTTCATAGGGCACCTCCGATCAGCCAGCCTCAACGGAAATCTCGCTCCTGTCCGGTAACGGATGCCTTTAACGCTTCATCCCACGGGTCGACAGTGCAAGCCCCCCACTGCCTCTAACTTAAGATGGAAAATGAACTAGATCATGACACTACCGAGACTCTTGAGTTTGGTCAGGAGCAAAGCGGTTTCTCCCACTATCTGAGACCGAGTCCCGACACAGGGTGGCATTGACTCTGAGGGGATGTGTGTGAGTATTGACCTCTCTGGACAAACAACGGGGGTCACGAACACCATGCCTCTCTAATCAGAGGTCCGCGTTAATGCTCCGTTTATGCACCGGCACCCGTTAACCAAATATGTAAATGTGTCTGAACTATTACATGTTCACTGATAATTTAAAATGCAATAAGTGTGATTTAATATGCAATAACAACCACAACAACGAATAATAATGATTATTCACACAAACAAGCTTTACACAGAATGAACACGTACAGCTTAAGCTTTCGAGCTGGTGATACTGAATAACGAATTTACTGGCTGAAGCAAAAGCAACAGGTAGCAACGATATAGTTCAGTCAGTCAATCAGTCAATCAATAAACCAATCAATCAATCAATCAATCAATATCTCAACAGAAGACGTGCTTAACCGTGTGTGTGTGTGTAACTTGGTTAATCTGGCAGGTCAGCCCTGCAATAATGATGGTGTCGGCGTCGGCGGCCCGACTGTTTCATGGGTTCGGGTTCCGGGCGGCTGTGGGGTATAAAGACAGGCTGTGCTGCCCCTGATATAAAAGTGGGGCGAAGTGTCCAGTCCCGTCTGAAACGTTTATAGTCGGTGCTCCTCAGGATTGCCCATAAATAAAGCTTAATAACGCTATGGATAATACTGCACCACTACTAACGCACCCTTTGTGCCTCTCTGTCCCTCGATGCGCAATGAAGCCCCACTCACCGTGCACTCGGTCCGGTCCACTCGCCGCGCCTCTAGCGCCGGACCATGGGCTCCGAGCACAGCAGCACCGCTCGCTCTCTCCGGCCAGGCGCGTTAGCGGATGACTGGGGTGTCACAGCCCTTGTCCATCTCAGTGCTCCTGTAGTGGCAGAAGTTGGGTGGAAACATGTTTGTTTGATTGATTTCCCCCCTTTTTTCTGGCTGGCGATTCAGAGACGCGGCGGCACCGCGGCGCGTCAGACGGGAACTTGTTGTAATTACAGCGGTTTGGGTGGCATTGCCATTTGCAGTTTGGTTAAAAAAAGAAAAGAAAGGCAAAGTTATTGTTTAAACTTCCTGACTTGTCTTCTGTAAATAAGTACCGTTTCTCGGGGTTTTCACAGACTGCAGGTAAATCACTCTCGCCAGGCGCTCTGTTGAAACGGTCCAGGAATCCAATGAAAAGAAGATGAGAACAGGGAAAAAAACACCAAGACGCAAGAATGAGCGTGGACGCGAATTAGGAGCCACCAAAGACGCACACAATCCTCTTCTTGTTTCCAGCCCTGGTCCCGCACGCTGTAAACCGCAGACTAATCCGTTTACAGGCAAAGGAAAGAGCAGAGCCGCCTCGTAGTCCCCGGCTTTGATCCCAATACTGCACAGATCCGGCCGGGAGCAGAGCTCAGCAGCGAGCTGCGTGCGTGTGTGTGCGTGTCTCTCTGTGTGCGTGTGTGCGTGTGTGCGTGTCTCTCTGTGTGTGTCTGTGCGTGTGTGCGTGTCTCTCTGTGCGTGTGTGCGTGTCTCTCTGTGTGCGTGTGTGCGTGTCTGTGCGTGTGTGCGTGTCTCTCTGTGTGCGTGTGTGTGTGTCTGTGCGTGTGTGCGTGTCTGTGCGTGTGCTGCTCGGGAGTTGTTCCTTCTCCAAACTGAATGGAGTCAATGCATCTTTCATCAAAGCAGTCTCTGTTGTGTGCTGGGCTGCTTAACAGCACAGGGATGGAAGTTGAAGAGCGAAAGAGATGTGTATTCTCTCTCACTCTGTCTCATTCATGGTGACTTTGGAAGATGCCCACAAATGTGGCAATGCCCCAGTATTATATCTATTTATTCCCCAGTGGAGATGAATATATACAAATTGATTAATTGGTCAATAATGCACATTATATAAGAATAGTTACATTTTTCTTAAAAAACTAAAAATTAAAATAAAACAATAAAAACAATAAAAACCAAATACAAATACATTTCACTGCATTCACCAATACAGAGGCGTGTGTTAGGAAGCAATGACAGTTGGACACTATCTTCTTCTTCTTAGTATTATTATTTGCTAATATAATCCGTGTGAACCCGTGTTTGTGTGTTCTGTTGTATGACACTAGTTTTAGCTGCCAAACCAACTTTCCACATGCTGTCCTGCCGTGCACCCACAGGGGGCGCTACACTCTTGCTCAGAGAGATCAGAACAGCAGGCAACACAGAGAAACACAACAACAGTCCCCCTTCTCTCTCTCTCTCTCTCTCTCTCTCTCTCTCTCTCTCTCTCTCTCTCTCTCTCTCTCTCTCTCTCTCCCCCATCTATCTATCTATCTATCTATCTATCTATCTATATATATATATATATATATATATATATATATATATATATATATATACACACACACAGTGCTAATCTTAAATAAGTACAATTAGAATATATAGTCTTATTAATGAGAGTCCACCAATCGTGGAATTATGTTCATGTAAATGATAGCGCAACACTATTACTGCTACTAACATCTTAGATCCGCCCCCTCCTTCTGCATTTCTTTTTCTTAGTTCTAAGGTTTGCTTAGTTGGACTTGGTTTCTTAATGAGACAGACATATGGGAGCGTCTCGGTGAGCAGAGCTGTCTTGGAAAGCTGCGTGTCACCCAGGCGTGTGGCAATACTTGTGCTGATGCCTTTTAAAGCTGCACACCGAACCCAGATCTGGGCCGTTTGTTTGCATTCATTTGATTTCAGTGGACGAGACATCTCAATAATATGTAACATACACAAATAAAGACATATACATAATAACAGATCTGCACCATGCTTCCACTCACATTCCCTGTTGTCTTACTGAAATCTGGTTCACTCACTGTCTCTGTGAACCCCAGTGCTGGCAGATATTTGAAAGCTTCGAGCTCACAAGGACGTCAGCATTGACAAAAGGAAATTCATGAAAGGTCATTCATAAATAAGTGTTTTATTTCGGTTTCCATCTAAGTGCTAGGAGCAAAAAAACAAAATCCAAATGAGTGCAATTTCACTCTGCTGTCTCCCTCTCTCTCAGGGCTTTGCTTGTTATAATAACAGAGCTGCAGACCACAGCTGTGGCACATTTTCTCACGCAAGGGTCAGCATTTAATTCAGAATTCAAAGGAAGCATGGTGTATATACCCCCCCCCACACACACACACCTATCCCAACCGCTTCACATATTGATACTCAGTAAAAGGGAATCCAAAGTCTCTGTGTTTAACCTGACTGTGCTCCCTTCCATCATTAATTTTTGTTTTCTTTGTATCTTTGAGAAATTATGGCTTGCAGAGTGAATTTACTGCAGAAGAGGAACGACCTAAAACCTGGATCAGAAAGCACTGTAAGCATCTGTATTTAAAGTACCTGTACCCGAACCTATCTGCTTAAAATCTAGCAATACAGGCATTGGTAATGAGCCAATTTTCTGCCTGGTAAAACAACCAATAGTTTTTAAAGATCCCTGGAACATTCTAATTAAGCACTGACAATCCAGAATCGGGTATTGAAAAAGCAATCTGGACCGATGCTGTGGCCTTACAATAAAGAAAAATAAAATAGGGATTCTTTCAGAAATGAGAACTGTGTGCTTAATGGCTTTGCAGTCTGATGCATGTGCCTCTCCCTCAGATGGAGCAGAGTAAAGCCGAGTGCTTTTATTTGTGATTCTGCAGCACAGCAAGAAGGCAGACATTTGGGTTTGCTTAAGAATAAAACTTTATAATCATGAGGTTCACGTAGCACAGAAAATCAATGAAATCCATCTGTGAGCCGAGGTGGTCCTCCTAGCAGACAGAGCATTGCTGAGTGGCTCAGGACTTTGGTCAAATGCCTCTGAGAAACATTAAGACAGATCGGAATGAGATTAAAGCAAAATATTAAAATGCTTATTCCGGTTACTGTGCATGCAGGCAATGACATGCGGAGTGTACCAAAAATCATAAATAAATAGAGAGAGAGAGAGAGAGAGAGAGAGAGAGAGAGTGGCAGGCATTATGAGCAGGGGAGAAGACAAAAATAAAAATCAATGCAGTCTGAGATTATGTAATAAACTCGGAGAAAGATTAAGAGCAAATTATGAATTCCACTGGAGATGGCAGTGCGTCTGGGTTAAATACCCAGAGACCGGGGCGACCTTCGCTGTGTAGATTGGATTAGAGAGTGATGCTGTCAATCTCTCGCAGCTAATTACCATAGCAGTAGTGCAGTCTGCCTTGATCTCTGTGCCGATACAAGTTACTGCTTTTTACAGAGATGCAGATTTCACTTTTAATGCAAGATAGCAGCAGAGGCCTTCATAGCACCCCCCATCGTTGTACAATATGAATAACGATCTGAAACCAGGAATGGGAAATGTCTTCCCTTTGTTGCTCTTCCTCTAACAGTGAATGTGATCATAAATACCTCCAAATGCTGTGTACAGTTTTACTAACGGATACATTTCGTTGTCTCCAGGGAGCTGCTTAATATAAACTAATGTGATTTTGTCATTTAGGTGCACAGCTTGTTTCAGAGTTCAGTTTAATATCCTCGTGACAGAGAATCATCGGAGACACCACAGCTGTTGTGGATCATGGGCCGAGCATATATTTTTAATATATTTTAGATTTTTTTAGTTGCTAAAATTATATTATGTATTACATATGAATTATACATATCATTATACAATAAATATATGAAGTACAATTTTTAAAAATATCTTAAATATGCATATCAGACACTATGGCTTTTGAATAATTTAGGGATCATACATTTCTACCAAATATAAAAAATATATTTTTGTTCCGTATGGAATAACAGCACATCAATGATACACACGTGTTCCATATGGAATAACAGCACATCAATGATACACACGTGTTCCGTATGGAATAACAGCACATCAATGATACACACGTGTTCCATATGGAATAACAGCACATCAATGATACACACGTGTTCCATATGGAATAACAGCACATCCTATGATACACACTTGGCTACATTACGGCGTCAGCCGGCCAGCAGCATATGCTTTCCATTTCCTATTTAATGTTTTAAACTGCTGACTGCAGTATTTGTGGAAGCAGTGTGGAATACAGTAGGGATATCACAAGGCCAGATAACTTTTCTGCACAAGGTAAGATTACTTTGGTTTACTGTTATTCATATTTGCTGTAAAAGTGATTTATTTTCTCCTCACGCATTCACCCTTCTGTGCTGTTTTATACTTTTGCTGGAGTAAACATAATACATAAAAATGAATGAATGAATGAATGAATAAATACAATCAAATGCCAAATTCACTGGGGAAAAGGTAGCCATGGGATGTTTTCTTGTTCCTCTGACATGGCTAATGTGACGAGCCTGTTTTCTAATTTCCTCCTGCAAGGTGGTGCCCAGAGAAGAGTGCTTATGTCAACATAATCCTGCGCCGGCCTCGGGGCGTACCAGAGAGCTCGCCTGCTCCCCCGCCCGCCTGCCATGTGGGGTGGACTATTGTGGGACAGTTTCAAAAGATGCTGACAATGAGCAAAGGAATTTAAAAAAAGATCTCTCTTGGTATAACCAGGGGCACAGACTCCATATCCCGCAGCAGCGTTTCTTTCTGCTCTTCACATCTGACCTGGTTACACACCGAGAGAATGATGAGCCACTAATGCCTTGGGATGCTTTATATGTTTCCTTTCTTTCCTTCCTTTTCATGGAACATTAAAAAATGCACAACGGGAGCTGGACTACATGTCATGAGACTGAATGAAAACAACAAAAACGACTAACCAACAGAAACGGACGGTCTAGCTCCGTATTTGTGTATATCCCTTGTATGGTGGGGTGATCTGATTATGTCACAAAGCATTCAAATATAAATGCTAGGGGGGCATCATCAAAAAAAATACGAAGCTCTTTTAGATCATTGCTGGCATAAATGGTCTTGGCTGGCACAGGCAATTAAATTGGTGCTCTTCACTGAAGGCAATGCAGAAGCTTATAATGCCAATTCATGTCTGAAAACCAATCAGCGAGCCATTAGACAGCTGGTCGAGCCACTGTGAATAACGGCTCAGTCACTGAGACACATTCTCTGTTTTCTACAACCCTGACTAAGATATTTGTTTTAAATTTCCAGCAGTTTAATTATGTATTGAATTTAAAGAAGTATATGTCATCACATTTCCATACAGAATCCGGATCAGTCTTTCATATTTGCACACCATCTTCTCACCAGGGAATAGTTTTGTTTCCTACAGTAGTTTTCTCAGTTTTCAGTATAGTATACTCAGTGCACACATACAGTCGGCTATACCTCTATACCCGTCCCTCCCCTGTTTGAGTTGAATTGCCAGTGCTGTGTTTTCAATCGCCGATGTTCTTTTAATCTATAGTCATATGACAGAGATCTCTGTAAGCAGTGTCATCACTACAAGGCTTTGAACGCGGCCTGGTGTCTACACAGTTCAGGATGCTGGGCAAAACGGGCAGCTCCAACAGTTCAGACGATAATCATATTGAAAATACAGACCGGATTAAGTCTCTCTACATATTTGCTGAGGGCCGAATGCTATCGATACGGGGGGCCCTGGCTCGGTCCTGTGGGGCACTTTGTCGGGAATGTGGATCCTCACATTATGCTTCGTGGGATCGTTTTTCTGAGACATCGGCCGGTGCCACATCTTACACGCAAAGTCCTTGATCAGCAGCAGAGTGAGTGAGCCCGGCCTGCCCCCGCCGAGCTCCTCTCAACGAGCTCAGCGCAGCCGTGTGGGCAGAGGCAGCCTGTCTCCAGGACCCTGGGGCGACCGAGGAGAACCACAGGGGCTTTGCTGCCCCTCACAGAGCTTGGGAAGCAGCTTTGCATGCACAAAATAAAACCTGAAAACAACACTGTCTGCTCTCAAGTGCTGCGGATTAAAAATAGCAAACTCAACTCCCCTCTGCTGGCTCTCATGTGCCGCGCTGAGCCCTGCTGTTAAGCTGGCCCCTCGGGCCCCGACATTTCCAGTGTGTTGATCTAACCGCTCACTCTAGAGCACCTTAAAAGTCCTCTGAAGGCGTCTTGAGGTGCGATTCCCTCGCCTGGCCTCCGCTCATCCGCAGGAGCGCGCTCCCCCCAGGGACGCAGCACAGAACTGCCACACACCGGGAACAGTTTTATTCTGAAAGCATCAGCGAGATAAAGAGGAGAACACATTTCCACTGGGGAATGAAGGCTATTGGCTAAATAAATATCTATATTGAGACAGAGAGAAGTGTAATCTGAGACATAAAGTGGGATGTTCGTTTTCCGTTGCGAATGGAATTCATCAGGGCTGGAAACGTCGGGTAAATTGAAGACCAACAATGAATAAAGTGCCATGTTTTCCACTGCAAATATATCTGTTGTGCATCAAGTCAGCACTGGCCGAGCATCCCACACCGCTGCTTGTTTTCATTTAAGAGTGTGTGCAGTACTGACACTCGCAAAACATCAGGCATTTTATTCCTGCCAACTGAACGTCAGTGCAGACCTGCAGCCGGGCCGTGGACTGAGCCGTCTGCTGTATAGCGCTCAATCTGCAGAGTCAAGGAGTTCAAGGGCTGCTTCATAGAGCCGCTCTATACCCACACTAGTGCTGAGGAGGACCGGCACACTCACAAACACACACAGCACACCGCCTGTTTTATATTATCATCATTTACACTACTACTACTACTACTACTACTACTACTAATCTCTTGATCCTTTTCTTGGCAGTGACAATGGATTTAAATTAGCACTTGATGTATTTATACTTTCTAAAGCTTTGAAAGTGTCTCTTAAGAACATTGTGACACTGTTATTGTATGAATTAATAATAATAATTATAAAGTATTAATTTGTCTTTTCCATGTATTTCTATATTTGTACATGCATCCATTTTATAAACACAAATTAAACCAGTAGTGTAAATCTTGTATTGAACTGCAGTATTAAACTATTGTAGATAATGGGATGGCATGGCATTGCATAATTTATATATTTATTTGTTCAAAGATAAATTAAATTCGCAGTGTGCAATTAACTGTGATGAATCTGTGGCATTTCCCCAGCCTCCTCTTCTCCGCAGCGCCCCTTATCTGGAACGACACCTGACACAGCAGCACCGCCACGAAGTCCAGGATGGATGGAAGTGTCCAAAGCTGCCGTCACGGGCGTTCGTTATCACGGCCTGGGCTGGAGGGGCGCTAGAGACAGAGACAGTGCAGGAACGCACCTGCGCCGACTGCCCAGGCCTCGATACGCCACCCCCAGCCTGGCAAACACATTCACAGGGAGAGTCAATGGGAAAGCTCTGTGGGTACAGCACTTTCTAGTCATGTAGCTTTGGATGAACTTCTCTGGTTTAATACACTCAGTAACTCAAACCAGGAAGCCTGTCCGATATTAAATGGCCGCTCCCATGCAGGACTGTAGCCGAGGGAGCTGACCGTTCATTCAGGATTCCAGTGTCGGGGCCTCTTTAAATCACACAGTTGCTTGAATGATTTATAAGTAAAGAAAATTAAAAGTTAGCAATGTACCTCATACCTCGAAGTACCTTGAAGAAACGTCCACAGCTCACACTAAGGTATGAGCCAAGCTGGTGGTGTGGTTTGTTGAGTAGTTGCTGTCACTTTCCCTTCCAGGAAAAGTCATGTGTAATAATAAATGTACCATAGTAAACGTTCACATTGGACGAGTCGGCAGGCGAAAGCAGGGTGATGCTCTGTTTTGTTTCTGTTCTCAAGGTTATAGCCACTGCTCTTGCCAGACTGAGGACTGATCTCTCACCACCACGCTGAGAGCTGGGGGCTTCTGGGCTACGGTCCTCCTCACCCCACGCCCCGTCTCTGCTCCTGACCTTCTCCGCCGAGAGAAAAGGCTTCGACTGCCTTACTGTGGGGAAGAAAATCAAACACAGCTGCACTGCATTTAGACAGGAGGAGCACAATCTGTCCAGTCACAGCACTGGGTTCAATGTGAACACCGTGCCATCGCTTTAACACAACCCTAGACAGGAATCTTGTTAGTCTTTGCACTTGTTTTAGATACTTTGTACTTATTCTAATATTATGCTCATTCCTAATATTATACTCATCCAATAGGTGTAGCCAGCCTTATGCACAAAACACACCTCCTGTCTTCCCCCGAAGCACAATAGATCTTCCAGTTGTTGTCGTTGTTCTGTTTATAAAGTAATCCACGGGGAAAGGCAAGCTTCTCAAAGGAGCATTTTCCCTCTAACAGTCTCACTTTGATGGATCGCTCCACAAGGGGATATTGAACTCTGTGGGCGCACTGACCTCCGCTGTATTAATGGACGACGCACACCGATGCCGACTCCGCAAACACGAAGATACGCGAACATCTGGATCGTGCTTTGCGGGGCTTTTGAGCCTTGAGGACAATGGTTTAATTTTCTCACTGAAGCTCATCCAGGCTGCTTGCTTGCCTTTCATGTGTGTTATCTGCCTTTGCATTTATTACAGCCTGATGTGGTTTTCATATAAAATTGATTCTAAATGAGATTTTATGACCTGCCCAAAACTTGGTAGACGAAACTAAATTAATTAAGTTTTACATCCATCTATGACTGCAGCCGCGTCTTTGCTAATCCAGTGATTGCGATTCGTACAGGGGAGGAAGGTGTCAATTTATCACAGGCAGGGCATTGTGAGATCAAACAAACCCACAATACGATCATACACTGTGATTATCCTTGGGTTACAGCTAAGTATGCCCATCTTGTTGATCTTTCTTATATATATATTTAATAAATGAAGTCACACATACATGCTGTACAAACCTTTGAGTTGAAGACAGAGGTAAGTCTTAGTTGTACTTATTGTAAATGCATTCTCTTCCAATGACTAGGTTGATTTTTATAATGAGTATGGTGATGGTGATGATGAAGATGATGATGTTGACTTTCTCGGCTCTGCTTGAACAAGGTGATTTAGAAATCCCTACCATGACTGAATCACCGCGGGCCATCTCTCAACGTCAGCTAAAAAGGTGAAAATGACAGGGGAATGAATAGACGAATCAATAGGGCTCTGTTCCATTTGCCCGTCACACGTCCGTCAGCGAGAGGCGAGAGATTGAAATTGCTCTGCTGTCTTCCTTCCCTGTCCACTATGGATATTTGAACACGGATGGCGTCGGTGCTTTTTAATGGCCATTCGTCAACATTCAGAGCCAATTAAATGAAGAGACAATCATCACGGCCCCTGTGTAATGTGACACAACCGGCTCCGGCATACATTCACAGCAGTCTGGTGACTAAAGCCTGGTGAGATACCCAAGCAGCACCTTGATGTGGCCGGGGCCTCTGATCGATTGATCGACTGATTGATTTATTTGTATGTATTTATTTCAGTGATTGAACAACAGATGCACCCAAAACAAAAGACAAATGATTTGGTTTTACTGTGTGGGCTGCTGACAGTGAATGATGCAAGGTTGTGTGGAGAGAGCATTGAGGCTAAGTAAGTGTGACTGTTGCGATGCTCTGCTGGTGTGTGAGCCGGGCTGCGGCCCCTCGGCCCCTCTTGTGCGCTTTGATGCTATTATTACACATCTCAGTCATTTCTGAGTCCCACGCCCATGCAGTCCTGCCACTCACCTAACGAGGTCTGCGGAGACGGACGCTCTTGGGCGCCCGATCAATAGGGCTAATCAATAACTCTCCGTGCAGAGCAGACAGAAAAACTAAACCAAACAGAAACGAAAACACAGAGGCCTGGTTTTGTCTTGAACGCAGTCCCGCTGCTTTGTCTACTGAACGACTGGTGTCTCCCAATCCCCAGCCCTCTGCAGTAACGGTGCATTATCATTACATGTGTAGCTATGGCAATTAGCTTTAAGGTTTGTTTTACGTAAACATGTAGCTTTGGCAGGTTGTGCGTCTCTGGCAAGTGAGCAGAGGCTGCCGGACAGGGCACAACTTATCAGATGGAGAAAAGAAAATTATAAGGAATTGCACATCATACACAAATTCGATTACGACAGAAGTAGACAGGTGGAAGGCGTACACAGCATGCAAGATACATGAGCTAGATAGACAGGTAGATAGACATACAGACAGAGAGACAGATAGGCAGGTATGCATACAGATGTGTGAACAGACAAACATACCGACGCAGACCAACAAACGCTCAGACCTAGACAGACAGACAGGCAGGCAGGCAGGCAGGCAGGCAGACAGATAAAGAGCCAGGCGGAGCAGCAGGGTAGGCAGTGGCTCTTGCTGTCTAGCCTGTTATGTATTCCAACAGTAAGCCGTGATTGACACTTCAAGGATTCTCAGCCCGGCAGCGTCCTTCTGTGGGACCGATTGACGAGATCATTAGTGTGCTGCGGGGGAGACACACCGGCACACACAGATGCGCTCCTGCGAACACGTCTCTGTCAGAGTACCTCCGGCTCCGTTGCTCTTTCCCCGTCTGCCTTGACCTGCGGCTCCCCTCCTCGGAGCTGCGGGTTCAAAGAGGCGCAGTGGACGGCCGATGCTACTCCACCTGTAAGGAAGCGAATCTCTCCGGGCATGGAAGTGCCTCCTCCATATGCTACAAAGCCACACTGAGCGATATGGTGCACAGAACACATACCCCGAGTCTCCACAAATATGCGTCACCTTGTGAATCACTCTGTACACGTTAACCCCGCTTGACCCATTAGTAACCAGCAATAGGATTCCACTCTGCTGTGATTGATAAACTCCTCCAGGCTTCAGCAGGTAGACTACGCTGTTTCAATCACAGAGGATGGCAAAGTACAGCATATCATTAGAGCAACTGTGGGAGCATCCAAAGGCCAATCTGGCAGTTATCCATTTTCACGTGTATTAAATCCATTACAGTATGAACAGTCATCAGGCAACAAAGCTTTCTAAGAATATAATATTGATTGAAGTTTATTATTGGCATCAATGATGGGCTACCATTTCAAATAAATGTAAAAATAAAAGAATACAACGTGTTCTGAATGGTTTAGCACGTATGTGGGTAGATGGAAGAAACATAGTTATCACTGTTTTAAGAGAGACTGAAATAAATACACGTCACAAAAATGCCATACTTCCAGAGTGCTGCCATTTTGATTGTCATTGTTTGTACCTGTTGCTAATTAGATCTACACGCAGTCTGCAAAGGACAGCTCTCCGGAGTGGGGCTTCGTCTTTGACAACAACATGCTCCGCGTACAGACCTGGAGGCGTGTTACATGGGGAGAGACGGAGAGAGAAGAGAGCTGGTTAATCAGAAACACGTTTTGTTAAAGGTCAGTATATTGCCGAGCAATGTGACTAATAGTTAAAACTCGTGTTTTGAAAAGTATATTTCCAAATTGTTTTCCACCGAGAGCTCCAAGTAGTTAGTGGGAATAGAGGTGAAAGCAAATGCATTTGCAGATACTATCCTGTTCAAAATCTGCTCATCTGTTTTGAGTGCTGCATGTGCTGACACCAGTGTACCTTTAAGAAGCATAATATTATTAAACTTTTGCAGAACCTTACATGTCAACTACACAAATACAGACGGTCGAGCATGTGTGGACACATTTTTCTGCCCATGGTGCCGTCCTTCACAGGCTCTGGAATCGAGAGGGCGTGCGTGGCTCTTTAATGACCACTGAGCCAATCAGCATCCGTCAAAGCCACTGACAGATGCCTATAGTGGACTCTGGCTCAGTGAACTTGGTGCTTCTCAAATATACAGTCATTACTGTTATTTCTTAGCTGATGCCCTTATCCTTATCATTGCAATATTAAAAGTGTATTTAAAAAGAAGATTCAAGGTTTGTCTTCTCTTGCCTCCATCCACACCTGTAACTACCCCCTCTCCCCTCTTTTGCCTCCATCCACACCTATAACTACCTCCTCTCCCTCTTTTATTGTTCCAACTCTGCACTGAGCCACATTCTGCTCCAACCCCAAGCAGTGGGGCGATTCAGACACCAGTGTAGCGCTTTAAAAGCTTTTCTCTGTGATTACAGACAAAGGTCTACATGATCTTTTATTAAAAACAGAAAACACACACACACACAATGAGAACAGGTAATAGGAGAACACAAAATTGCAATAGCTGTCATGATTGTGACACTGAATTCAAATGAAAAGAGATGCTTCATTTTCCCTTTTAGAAAAATCTGGATTTCTGAGTTTTAAATAATAGGTAATTGTGCAGTATCTAAATGGCAGGCAATTTGGGGATAAAAAATAACAGACACTTTTCACAGCGGGGCAGACGAAAGCCGTTTGACTGCAGATGTTTGTTCGAGGAGGGCGGGGGGGGGAACCAACAGCGTTCCATCGGCACAAAGCAGGATGACGCACGGCCGCCGGCTCTCAGTAAACATCATTGTGCGCGTTTATCGTTGCATTTGACTTCTATATTCAATTGTGATGAATCGACTGCAGAATTATTTTCAGAAGTCTTTTGCAAAGCTGCAGACGAGTCACAATTTTTCAGGTTTGGCAAAGTGTTCACTTTCATGTATTTCTTTTCTCTGGGTATTTTTCCACGCGTTTCACATGTAGGACAGTCCGTCGAGTAAGTCATCATAAGTCATCAGCGAACTTAATCAGGTGCATTTGTCTCTGATCGAATCCTATTAACACATTAAATCAAAAGCTAATGTGATTTAAACCTTCGTGATTAAGACCTTCAGCGTGATAAACAAACAGGCGGATAAGCAAATGAATAGATAATGGCCTGGCGCCTTTGTGAAGAAGTAGCGCTGATTGACTGAAGTTTGGGAGGTGAGACAGCTGTTGCACACAAAAGACTGAAGACAGGTTGTGTATCATTGTAGATCCAAGCTGTGAACAAATGGAAACCATCCTGAATGCTATAAGTCACGAGCTGTTTAGGAGGACAGCACATGGTCAGGGCCGGGCAGCTGGCAGTGATTTCCAGTTTGAGGCAGATCTTTCTCACGGACAACCTGGTGGCAGCGATGTGTGATGAAGCGCTTCGCCACGGCACTGGTTTGGGGTCTCGCTGTTGGACTTGAAGGATGGATTGGGCTTTCTTTCCTTATTTGTTCTGTTTCTGTTGGAAGCCTTGTGGAAACACACTAGTGTGTCTGTTTAGGTAAAGGATGGATGTGAATTAATGAAGACCTCGCAGTATTGTCCATCAAGCGAATGGCATGCAAGCAAGTTTTACAATAACAGAGAGCATTCATATATATCTTCTATAGTACTATATTGTATTCAACATTTTTGAATATAGCTCGTAAGACATTCAGACATGTTTGCGAATGAGTGACTGATCTCAAAACGTGGTCATCAAAGACCTTTTTAAAAATAGTATTTTATCTAGATTGACATAGTTTTGGCAAGAGCAGTCTTGCCCTGTTAATATACACATGGCACTCTGTTATTGGGTATAAAAATATCATAAAGGGGCTAAGGATAGCATTGCACACATCATTTCATTAATTTGAATGGCAATTTAACAGAGTTAAGAAAGAGCACAGTTGTAACTCTAATAACCTCCCCAACCCCTCAGCATCATTACCCAGGATAAAGAAAGAAAAGAAAAGACAAATTAAACTGTTCTTCATTAACACGTGGAGAAGGCCATTAAGTGTACAGTGAATTCAACCTATGTTTGTCATTTCTGTTCTTTAATGACAATGTCCTTCAGTGGAAGAGACTTGGATCGCCCCGTCATGAAGGAATAGGGAGTGGGATGGTTAAACTTTAGCCCCTAGGCTGGAGACTGCAGTCAGGGAGGGGACTGGTATGATATAGAGCTGGAATCACACCTCATCTAATCGAGTGGAAGAAAAGGTAGCAACCGGTAAAGAAACAGAGAGGAAACAACAATGAGGAGACTGGGGAGAGCAGGCTGTAATTGAATCACACTGTGTAACGCCAATTTAATTTACACATTTCAGCCTAAAGCAGTGTCAGTCTGTCAATGGGTTAATCGCTTGCCATTTCGTCCAGCGGTTTGCTTTACAGACTCCAGTCTATCGTGTGAAGCGGTCCTGAGACAGAGGCATGCCACAGCTTGTGTTTAGGACGAAGTTGAATGATCAGTATTTTATTTTTAATTGGCCAAGGCATCTCAGACGCAACACGGGGTGAAACGAGAAGTTGCTCTGTACAGACGTACATCATAGCTCGAAGAAGAACTGAGTGTGTTTGTTGTATTGGATGCGTCTGATACCGAAAAGCACACCAGAGGGGTTTGGGTTTCCCTCGAGGGCCATCGTAGGGGGGTGGCAACCAGTAGGAAAGCAAAAACAAAGTTATTATTATTATTATTATTACAGGCTTGTTGTTGTAAAATGTAACTGCTCTGTCTGTTACGGCACGTTCTCCTTCTCACTACGCCCCCCCACTCAGCCTTGTTAATGAGGATAAAAAAGCAACAATTTGCAGATAAATCTCACGGCAGCCCGAGCTCAAGCAGAGCGTCCCCGCACGCACCTGCAGAAATGTTCAGCAATGATTTGATAAATCAGAACAACGAAACAAACTTGATCTCTAATTGGATTAACATACATCTTATTCTCCTTGTTTATTATGCGCAGGGAAGAGAATTAGAGCGGCAATTAAAACGTGAACAGCGTCTTGTACTTGTGAGGCATCATGGGTAAGAATCTCTCTAATGAGCTAAACAAATCATTCTTGAGACGATCCACCATATTATGTGGATGTCTAATTTAGGGTTTACTTATTTCTCCTCCACAACCATTTTATTGAAAGATTCAATCATTTATCAGTTTCTTACATTTGAGAAAAGGACACAAAACAAACATTTATTCATTCATCCATCCACCAATTCATTCAGTCATTCCGTCATCCATCCATTCTTCCAACCATCCATCCATCCACCCATTTATTCATTCATTCAGTCAATCAGTCATCCATTAATTCATCCATCCATTCTTTCATTCATTCACTCATTAATTAATCTGTTCATTCATTCATTCAGTCTTTCGGTCATTCAGTCACCCATTCATTCTAAGAATTGGCTAAGAGTCAGGGTTTTATTTCAAGGTCTGGTTTAGAGGAAGTGTTAGTGTTTTATAACTAAAGTTATCTATTCAAATAAGAGTTGCATTTTTACAGGATTAACTCAGACGGGCTGAGCTGCAGGTTGGCAAAGCCCTGTTGGCGTTGTTATTGTTGTTTATGTTCAGGGTGAGTGTTGTTTAATGGACGTGACTATGGGAGGCTTCCGTACACTAAACCCTGACCTCTGAGACGCCGGGCTGGTCGCTGGGATGAGGTGCAGACTGGATGTTTGGCGCATGGTTGGGGTTAGATGTGTGTGGTTTTTGTTGTTGAACATTCATATGAAAATGCCATTTGTGTAAGTCCCACTCATTTTAATACAGATTAAATCATTGCAAAGACATTATAGCATTGAACTTAGCATTTTAGGTTTTATAGCTATGCAATGTACTTACAAGAAGCAGTTCATGGATGCAGATGTTGTATGAATATTACTGTGTTATTCTCCACTGACATTAGAAACATAAGAACATGAGAAAGTGTCCAATCGAGAGGAGCCCATTCGCCCCGTCGTGCTCGTTTGGTGTCCATTAATAACTAAGTGATCAAGGATCCTATCCAGTCTGTTTTTGAATGTTCCCAAATTGTCTCTTCAGCCACATCGCTGGGGAGTTTGTTCAGATTGTGACGCCTCTCTGTGTGAAGAAGTGTCTCCTGTTTTCTGTCTTAGATCTCCTGCTGTCTGCCTGCATGCTTGTAAGGCATGTATTACCACTGAACGGGCCTGAACACACTGGGATATTCATTCTCACCTCCAATATACAGGGAGTTTGACTTTCAAACCAAACTGGACTCATTGAAATCATGATTCACTGATTATAAACAGATACACTGACCCTGAGGTGGCTTTAAACCTACGGTGATATTGGACGTTTTTACACAAGCATTTATGTTATTTTTATGTGAAAGGGATCACTGTATGTGTATGTGAATGCTTGCATGTATCTGTGTGTCAGTATGCTGTTATAAATAGTAGGCTGTATTATGAAAAGGTCACAATGAAAGCATTGTAAATTGAACTTTGAATGTCCAATTTAATTGATTTCTCGGTGCCATCAGCCATGAGAAAATAAATATTGCATACCAGAGAGAGATATTTACATGTTTTCTTCTAATAATATTGGCTTCAGGGCTTCAAGAAATGAAAAAAAAGGAATAAGAAAAAAGCAAATTTGAAAACAGACATGTAATCAGTGGTATTTTAATTGCAATACTGAGAAAGAAAACCTATTCTGACAGCTGTTGCTCTATTGCTGTATTACTTTAATTAATGCCAGAGCTTTTTACCACTCGGCAGAATTAAACTATTTGAAACACGAACGAAGATGATCAGAACTCGGCCGTTAAATATACAGCAGCAGATATATTCTAACTAGACTCTTTAATTGGAAAGAAACCCTCACTAATGGCAGATCCGATCTGTAGTAATCAGACCTGTTTTTCATTTTAATAGCGAGAACCCCAGCATCGATGTGACAGCGATGTGTAAGATACAGCCAGCCCGGCCCTGTTTTAGTTCACCCAGCAGAGACACAATCCTGACACTGAGACAAGTCTGCGTTTCCTGGGTAGTCAATCCCAAGAGAAAGACTAATTCTAGTGTCAGACTTAGACTTCATATTAATACACGATTCAGAAGATTTTCCTCCAGCTCTTTACTTGTATCTGTTGTGAGGAGCTGGGAACTTACATCAGCTGACTTTATTCTCTGCTGCTGGCGGTGAGGGGGAACCGGACCTGGTTTATCTGGTGTGAAAGTAGCAGTTTGTTTCTGTGTGTTTAGCTCAGACGGTCTGTTGTGTCTTGCACTTAATTTGACACAATAATAATCACAATAATAATCATAATCAGAAGCCCAAACTAGTCTTTATTTCTGCATCATATTAAACCTGTAACTCAACGTCTTGTCCTCACTTCTGCTCATCAGCATTACTCTCTGCGTTCAGTACAGCACCACCCAGTGGCCAACTGCAGAAACTGATTTTAAACAACATTTTCACAACTCAACAGTGTCCCGAAAGGCAGCGCTACAGTCCTGCTGACGATTACTGAACTAAAGACTTCCTTAAATGGTGCCTTGCTTTGTATTTCAGCGACAGTGAGCCATCACTGAGGGACACAAATGGAAATTGGGCTTCAAGGCATTCAAGACCGAAAACAGGAGACACTTCTTCACACAGAGAGGCGTCACAATCTGAACAAACTCCCCAGCGATGTGGCTGAAGAGACAATGTGGGAACATTCAAAAATAGACTGGATAGGATCCTTGATCACTTAGTTATTAATGGACACCAAACGAGCACGATGGGGTGGATGGCCTCCTCTCGATTGGACACTGTCTTATGTTCTTATGTCCTTATCAGTGACAGTGAAGTGTACCCTGTCTCTGAGTGCCTGGGAATCCCGGCCCTATTGAGTTACAGACGTCTGGCTTTCCCACCACATGCTCCGACTCTCTGCCTCTTGACTTGACTCTTCCACATTTGTTCCAATCAGTTGGACAAATATATTAAAAAACGCATTATAATGTCATCTCTCCGCTGTCAGCTGCCAATGGTGATAAGTGCCATTTTACATGACTCCACGGTTCAATTGGCAGGTCCTTCATCCACCAGAGAGATCATCAGCCCTTCCCAACGATATTCCCTTCAGCACAAACCCATTCCCAGCGGCCGTCACATATTTATCTCTCAACATCTACAGCGTACCTGAGTGTGTGTGTCGGCTCCACACATTTAACACACTCGTGCTTGGCTTTGGTTCACTGCGTACGTATCATTGTGCAGAGGATGCGTTACCTCTCTCTCCATGCGGGAGAACAGCTGGGAAAGTGTTTCTGCAGCTAAAATAAAATTACAGACCACATATTTTCATTTCAGTTGTGTCTGATAATGGCTAACTACGGATGTTAATTGAAAAAACATTTAAATTAGTAATTTTCCTGATTTAAATGGCGAAGCTTGACAGTGTGTTTTTCCTGTCTGAAAGCCTGCTGCACACAGTGACAGAACACATCCAAAACAGGACATAATACTCTGTGACAAAATATTAACAGAAGAGATCTAAAACGCAAAGAATATGGATTACAGAATTAGCCGAGGTCTGTTAATTTTTATGCCCGTCGTTAAGGTGTGTTTTTTTGCCATTTGGTATGATGGGTTTGGAAATTGTCGAACAAGTAAAGAGAGAGTAGACGGAGCCGCACCAGTGGAGATTGCGAGGTTAATGTCCAGCTGCGGAGAGGGGACTCGGCCATGGGAGGCTTTGTTTGCTTTGTGTTTTGGGTATGAAGAAATAATCAGACAGGCGGGAAGTATTAAATACACCGCTCACACTGAAACAATTGCCAGCTGTGTGAATGGAGCAGGAAACCGAGTGCCTGGGTTCATACTGGGTTCGCTGTTTCAGATGATCAGTGATCGCTGGGTCCAGGGACCACACCGCAAAAACACACAGCCATACAACTGATGAACTGGTCATAGCGCGAGAAGGCCCCTAGATTGATGCACCATTTGCTTTTCCCTCTTGACTATGTGTTCTTGGCAGTGAGTCCAAACCGAACCGGCGCCCTGGTCAGAACCACAGTGGCAAACCAGGGAAATGATCGACTTGTATCGGTCTGTGTTGCCTCTCGCAAATCCACAAGCTTCTGTAGTGGGTCCGTGGCGATTTATTATCCGTCCCTTGCTAATCCCCCAGTGGACATAACTGTGGGCGGAATAAACCCTCTCGACGTTCCCATCGTCCTGAAGTCCCAGGGGACGTCTCGGTGGCAGCGATTAAGAGATCCCCCGTCCCTCTCTCTCGGAAGACATGTATAAGCGTGTTCTAGGTGGCCGTGCTAATTCTTTTGGCCCGAGCGTCAGTGAGGGGGTTATCAGAGTGAACCGAGCGCAGGATGTATGAGAGGCTTCCCAGCTTGATATGTTATTGATGTGTCTCTTCGGTGTGGATTGCAGCAGCTGGGAGGATTTTCTCTGCTCCTCTCTTCCTGGCGTGTACACGTGTCATGTGCGGACAGACCTGCCGTACGGAGAAATGAGGAGGGTCTGGCCAGACAGCTCAGGGCTGCTGCGGATTGTAACTGAGTCTCATTACCAACTTAAAAGTTTGTAAAAGAAAAGTATCTGTATAAAAGCAGAAAGAGGATAAAGATGGGAAGAGGAGAGAGAGACACGGTCTGACCTCCAGGGCTCGTCTCTGAGATCCTGTGAGCAGAATGAGAATAAAGAGCTCAGCGCAGAACCACGCACTGAGGGCGTCCACACACAAACTACACACACAAACACAACCGCACACACACACACAACACACACAAACACAACCACACACACACAAACAACACACACAATTTATTTATGGCAGAAAACACACAGACTAGGATCCAAATCTCTCAGAGCGCAGGAGACTGTGGATGCAGGGACTGGAGGAGAAACTGGGTCCCTGCAAGTACCATCACCGTTGGATTTCATCTCTGTGTTTGTGTGTGAGTGTGTCTCTCTGTGGAGATGTCAATGTGTTTTGATTTGTGCATTCAGACTGTTCTTACTCAGTTCTGCTTTACAAAAAAACAACTTAAAGCGACAACAAACAAGAGAGAGACTCTTTTCAGCTCTGCATCATTATTGTTACATTGCCTTTTTTCTCCCTGAATAATAACACAGAGGTGTTTGCTTAACTCAGATGTTCGGAGCCCACGCTTCATTAGAAACACTGCCTCATCTGCATCAGAATGAGCCGAACACAGCTGTGTTTGTGTTCCTACAACTGTATTTTCTTTGATTGTTGCCCAGGTAAACCCAATTCACTCTTCTGAAGAAAGGGGGAAGACACTCACAGAAAATTAAATTAAATGAATTAAATAAACACATCAATGATGTAATCCAAAAGTGTGCATGGAGAAGAACTCAGTCTGACTTGCTGGGGAGCTCTGGTGGTGGATGTTGGAGACGATTTCAAGAGCAAGAAATGAATGACACCCACAGACAACATCAGACACTATCCAGCTATCAGTTCTCAGTGGTAGGCTGGCTGCTAGTGTGTTTGTGCTGCAGCACTTTAATTATAGAGCAACTGGGCTCTCAATAGTCAAAACATGGCTTAACCTGGACATATTACTGTTTTCATTTGGGAATTGTCTTTCCTTTTTCTTTGCATGTCCTCCTGGTCTGGAATCATCAAATGCTGTTCAGCTTTGCTTGTTCAGGATCATACGAAAGTAAGTACATAAGACAGTGTCCAGTGGAGAGGAGGCCTTTCTCCCCATCGTGCTCGTTTGGTGTCCATTAATAACTAAGTGATCAAGGATCCTATCCAGTCTGTTTTTGAATGTTCCCAAATTGTCTCTTCAGCCACATCGCTGGGGAGTTTGTTCAGATTGTGACGCCTCTCTGTGTGAAGAAGTGTCTCCTGTTTTCTGTCTTGAATGCCTTGGAGCCCAATTTCCATTTGTGTCCCGGGTGCGTGTGTCCCTGCTGATCTGGAAAAGCTCCTCTGGTTTGATGTGGTCGATGCCTTTCATGATTTTGAAGACTTGGATCAAGTCCCCACGTAGTCTCCTCTGTTCCAGGGTGAAAAGGTTCAGGTCCTCAGTCTCTCAGTAGGACAGTCCCTTCAGACCTGGAATAAGTCTGGTTGCTCTCCTCTGAACTGCCTCTAGAGCAGCGATATCTTTCTTGAAGTGTGGAGCCCAGAACTGTCCACAGTATCCAGATGAGCTCTAACTAGTGCATTGTACAGTCTGAACATCACTGCCCTTGTTCTCAACTCTACACTAAGGATCATTTTAACTCCGGCACAGGAGAGATGTGGACAGCTTACTTGAAAGGTGCTCTTCAACAAACACCTTCCTCGATACATGATGCTGTAAAACCAATAGGGAAACTAGACACTAGACTACACTTTCTCTGGTGTGAAACATCTGCTTTTACTCCTGGAAAAACTCCCGAGACATTTGGATCCATCTTTAAGAATTGTGTGAATAGGGACACAGCCTCCTTCAGGGAAAAAACAAACAAACAAAAAACATACTGAAAACAGTCTCCAATCCCATTCAAAATACAACTTAGTTTATAATGGTCTGTAATCAAGTTTGAAAGGGGATAGCAACACAGTTTCTTTTAACATAATTAAGTGCAGTAAACTAATTACTTAATATGAAAGCTTTCCACACACTCTGCAGTTCTTAATAAATTAGCTTAACAAGAAAACATATTCATCAGACTTAATCCATTGAGTTGTATAATTAACAGCATGCTTTAATGGAAAAGGTCAACACTAATACATACATTAGTCAAATAAATAATTAATATAAACATTCAAACAGGTGCCCCTTTTGGGGAACTGTTTATGAGTTCATTGGGGTCTTTTTCTGTAGTGTGCTTCAGTGGTCTCCAAAAAGCATTTTAATTAGATCTGAATATCACTGCCTCTTTAAAAGGTTGATGAGCTTCAACTAGCAGGTTAGAATTAAATTAAAAACAAACAAATCCACCAACAAACAACCTGCCGACAACAACAACAACCAATTGTATCACCCAGGTTTATAATCTTTGATATATGGTCCTACTCTTATGCTGATATTTTGTATATGTTAACAATACACACACACACACATTATCTCTCCATGCTTGACCATCAGGGGAAATCATTAAACCAATGAAAATATAGTGTAAGTCCTGACGAGATGGACTCAAGGAGAGTTGCTGACGCTTCAGATTGTGTAGAGATGCACTCAGAGTGACTTCTCTCCCGCTCTGACCTTGACCATTAAAACCTCCTTGCAGGGATCCGATGCCTTGATTCAACAGACTTCAGCTCTGCTATTGACCTGCGTAATCCTTGTTCTTTCAAGTCCCATCCCAAGATAACTGTTAAAGACATCAGGGTTCAAATAGACAGCGATTTCTCACAAGCATGTGGGCGCTAGAGCTCTTGCACATTTTATAGACATGTGGAGAGCGGTGGTCCCATGGAGGAAGCCCAGAGAGCCCAGGTGATGCAATACAAATACTAAAACTAGAAAACTAAAACAATAAAACAGAAACACTGATTTGGTCAATGTTTTGTCCAGCTTCTCACTGGTGGGGAAATCAATGGGCTATCCCTCACAGATTTCTGTCTAATTAAGATCTAGAATGAAAAGGAAAATTAAAGGATGTGTATTTTCCCCGTCAGTCAGATTGAAATATTCACAGCTAATCCCACTACAGAACATGATAAGCATGATAGTTAGTAATATGTTCCTCTTATTACTATGATTATGACTATTATGTAAGGAAATAAAACTGTCTGGATGCCGGAGTGAAAGACAATCAGTGATATCTTATTAAGAGCGCAGTTCTACAGAATAAAGACACACAGTCAGAGACGACGGTACCAGGAGAAGCATCTAAAGCGACTCTCAAAGACGCCTCTTCTCACACTCCCTCCACACAATCCCAATCAATGTAATTTCCCCCTGGGGACCAAAATCAATATCTTCCTTCCCATGGGAACCAGGAAAGTAAGCGTAAAGCAGGAGATGCCACACAGTCATGACAGCACCGCGGTTTAGAGCAGTGGTTCTCAGCCCCGGTCCCGGAGGACCCCTACCCCGGTCCTTATTTGTGTGTCTGTGTGCAGTACAGTACATCAAGGTGTGTCTGCAATGTTTGATTTGCTGATTTGTTTGCTTTACCCAGCGTGGCAGGCAGGCAGGACAACCACGAGACCTGCATCTCATTAGCAGCAATATTCAGCAAGATGTTGATTATTCTGTGAATCCATCTCATTCACAGCGCCAAGCTGGGGGGACATTTCAAGAGCTGCTAAATACTGAGGGAGAGGGGAAGGGGGTGCTGAGACTAGTATATTGACATTTAGGCAGAGAACAAAAAGTACGGTAACACATTACATTAAGGATCTCCTGATCTATGTTTCATTAATGCTTAATACATATTTAATAAATGCTTAATAACACCATGACATAATTTCAAAGTAATACATTTCCAATGGGAGGAACAGAACTAGATGAAGTAACGCATGAGAAAGACCTAGGAGTCTATGTGGACTCTTCACTTTCTCCATCCAAACAATGTGGGGAAGCAATAAAAAGGCAAACACGATGCTAGGGTATATTGTCAAAAGTGTAGAATTGAGAACAAGGGCAGTGATGTTCAGACTGTACAATGCACTAGTTAGAGCTCATCTGGATACTGTGGACAGTTCTGGGCTCCACACTTCAAGAAAGATATCGCTGCTCTAGAGGCAGTTCAGAGGAGAGCAACCAGACTTATTCCAGGTCTGAAGGGAAAGTCCTACTGAGAGACTGAGGACCTGAACCTTTTCACCCTGGAACAGAGGAGACTACGTGGGGACTTGATCCAAGTCTTCAAAATCATGAAAGGCATCGACCACATCAAACGAGAGGAGCTTTTCCAGATCAGCAGGGACACACGCACCCGGGGACACAAATGGAAATTGGGCTTCAAGGCATTCAAGACAGAAAACAGGAGACACTTCTTCACACAGAGAGGCGTCACAATCTGAACAAACTCCCCAGCGATGTGGCTGAAGAGACAATTTGGGAACATTCAAAAACAGACTGGATAGGATCCTTGATCACTTAGTTATTAATGGACACCAAACGAGCAGGATGGGGCCAATGGGCTCCTCTCCATTGGACACTGTCTTATGTTCTTATAGCTTTGAGAAACTAATGTGCAGAAAGATTGTTTGTATTTTGTAGAAACGTATTTATACAAATGAACTATTGGCATACTATTTCATATACTATTAAGCCCTTATTATATATTAATAAAAGAGTGATAAACAGCACCAAATATGATGTGCTGTTACAATGTAACATTCAATATAGTGTAAAGTACAGTGTTATTATCATTCTTAATCAACCAAAAAAAATAAATTGTTTGCTGGACTCTGTAATTGGACATTTTGTAATATAATTGTATATTTATGTATACAGGCACATCTTATAATATTTCTAAAATACTATAATTCTCACATAGTATTATTGTCATCATTGGATCTATAGGCCTAATATAACAAAATCCAATAATTCACAAAGTAAATAGAAAATCTTGATATTAAACATACAACTGAATTATTTTTGTATACATATGAAAAACTTTGATATTATTATTATTATTATTATTATTATTATTATTATTATTATTATTATTATTATTAAAAAATAAAAATGAAAACAGCCACATATATTTTCCCTCTTTGCTTTGTCGAGATAAAAGTAATCTAACCAAGAAATAGCAAAGCAATGCCGAGTAACAAAGTCTTGTCCGACTCGCTGGGGGAGTCAAAACCAAGAGCCCAATCTCACGCAGCATGCTTTGCTCTCCAGAACCTGACAGATTACCTTGAACTCCACACATGTCCTTCGCATTGGCAGCCACACTATTCCCCGCATGCCTGTGGAGCCGCCGAAATTATTCTAAAGCCATTACAGCCCCGCCTGTTGTCCGGTGGCTTTTCTCGCTGCAGAAGACATCGTCAGGATAATTAGAGCAGTGACCCCTGGGCTGAGAGAGGACGACTCCGCGCCCCCCCAGCCCGCGCCACTCTCCCCTCCCTGCGCGGGAACACGCCTCACTTCCACACGATTGTGTTAAAGCACGCGATTGCACACAAACTCTGCACTGTTCTTGCATCTAAATTAATACTCCTTACCTGACAGCTGTGATTCATCTGTCCAGAAATTATACTGGCAAGTAAGGGAAGTTTCTTTTCATTCATTATCTGGATAAAATGTACATTGAATTAATTATATTTATTTAGTCTAATGGTCCAACCAGACCATGGAGTTCTGATTCTCCCAGCTTTGTTTGATTTGATTTTGTTCACATATATTCCTTCTGTGAGTGTACATCAAATCAGCTTAAACACAATCCCTGTGTCTGCAATCAATCATTGTCCCAGCTGAAGTGATGTTTTCAGACGCGACAGTAAGGATGCTGGAGTAACCAGTGACCCGGAACAGTGTACTTGGTAGGAGACCTGATTCTGTGGAAGGTCTCAGACTCGCGCTGGGTGGACCTCTGATTTTGTACCGCAGCGATTAAGTTCTACTCTTCCCACGACACTTCAGCTCCAGAAAGGTGGGAGTTCAGTGACTTGATGCCAGCTGAAGAGTATGGGCATCTCATCTGCGAGTCTAATTGGCAGACAGGAGCTTCAAAAAGATCTTTTGCACTGAATCAAATTACTGCAATTTAGCTCATTAGTTACACACTGCTGAGTACACTTAAAATTGCCATCCCAATTAAAGACATTTACTGGTACGACTAAGCTAATTAGCAGTACATTTGAGACTCGTCCTAGGTTCTTAATAAATGAGTGAATTCAACAAATCTGATAGGCCTCTGAGAGTAGTCGTAACTTACAATAACTTTGAAAGAAAAAAAACATGCTAACTGTGAAATACAGAGGACTGTCCAGAAAACAAAACCACACAAACACACAACTCTCTGTACTGTATATGTATCTAGTCCTGCCTAGAGGAACAAGGGTTAAAATTGAAATGTCACAAAATCTGAGACGTGGACAATAAATATTTCATGTTCCCTCCTGCAAAATTGAAGGCCAATATTTTATCATCCAGAGAGAGCAATGGCCTTTTACTCACATCCTATTAAAGCATTTAAAATGTTGAATTCCTTTCCTTTTTTATCGTCAAGTTAATCTGAGAACTCTGTGTATTTTTGAGACAAGTGTGCCGGGGGTCTCTCACATTACATAAACAATGAATAAATCTCATGGCGTGAGTTTGATTACAGTCGCTAGTTCCTCCGTGCTTATGGGCAGCCTGCAGGCTGCAGGAGACACAATAAATAACACGATCAGCAGTGTCTCTTTGCACAAACAAAACCAAACACAGCACGGCAAGTTTGGCCATGGGAGGAATCTGGTGGAGAGAAGAAGGAGGCATAGTTGGTGGTTTGTCACTAAGTTCAACATTGCCCAGATGGGTCGAGAAGCCAAACAGAACAGACATGAACAGATGTTTTCAGGCTGTTTTCAGATCAAACAGATGATCACATGTTGACATATTGTGTGTGTCTGTATGTGCCTGTGTGCTGAAGGCAAGGAGGGGGAACCAGGAGGGCCGGGGTGGGATTGGGGGGTATGTGACCACTTCCAACAAGTGCTCTTCAATGTTACACAATGTGAAGCACACAGATTACACCTCTCCAGCTGATGCGATTTGCCTACCCTTTCAAATTATAATTAGGGGCAGATTCATTACCCCTGGCAGCAGCTCTGTCTGTAGCTTCTGCTGGGAGACCTTTAGCTTCATCAATTCATGCAGCCAAGGTTCCTGCTGGCAAAGAGTGGAGATGCCTCTACCGTTTGATAACGCAGCCTGGCTCTGACAGGCGTCAGGAGAGACAGCGCCAAGAATCAGGCAAGGGCTTCCCAATGGGTCCATTTCTGAGACACACGGCTCAACCTCTGCAGTTCAAATCTGTCAAACAGGCTGACCTTGGCTTCATCGACACCTTTACACAACATGTGCTGCAGCTGCTGCCATCAGGATCTTCTCATCTTTCTCTTCCCTGCTGCTCGACTGTTCACCTGTCAATAGAGGATTGGGGTTTATTTATCTCCTTCCGCTCCTGCGAGCGCGAACAACCCATTCATCAGTTTCATTTGGCGATCCGATCAATATATTTATTCGGTTGCTCTCTCCTTGTTAAAATAGTATACCGTGCCGAGTAGGTATATCAAATTAATTTACACCGACAGGCTTACAAAGGTATAGATATGTAAGTACCGTGGGGATGATTCCTGGTCACCAATCACAGCGAAGAAGCAACTCTTTAACTCTTTATCAGTCCAGTGTGTTCGGTGCCACCAGACCTCAGTGATCACAAAAGGGTTGTGGCATTGATTGTTCATTGTCTGTGATTGTCCTGGAATGGGAAAGCTTGAGAAAATAAATAAAATTAAGACATGAATCTCCCCCAAACCATGAAGGCCAGAGTGTGCTATATTACAATAAACTCACCAGTGGCTTACAGCAGCGCTGAAAACTGCCAGAGATGACAACGATGCTTTCAATTCAACCTAAACAATGTGTAAATTTATTGATTTATTTGTTTTGTTTTGTTTTGTTTGTTTGTTTGTTTGTTTGTTTGTTTGTTTGTTTGGACACGTTGATGACTCTATGAAAGCATACAATTACCCCAGCGAGTCCCTCCACTCTGCTCATGATTATTATTTCCATATGCAATACTGCTTGTGCCTTCCTCAGCAGAGAGTTTTGCTTATCTATGTGTTCTCTATTGAAATACAGAGCTTCATTGTGAATAACTGGAGGTTAAACAAATTGGTGTTTCGGAATTCCAATCCCCACAGCCAGTGGAAAACCCGAGAAGAATCCTCTGTCTCGGCACGCCGTGCTCCTGAAACCGGCCAGCGATGGTGCTGCACAAACACACACGGCTGAATGGTGCATGGCTTTGGTATTACAAATTGAAATTCACTGATAAACCTCTCTGCCGGGTCTGAGCCTCGCTGCATGTGGGAGATACCATCTCACGTATCTCACCTAGAATATTGAAATATATGCCTGTTCATATCCCGAATATTATGTTTATTTTGATATGAGGTTCATAAACCAGTGAGAGGCTCCCCATTGAATTATTCATGTCACTAATCTATACAACAGCCTTCCCTGATTATCTTACACATGAGCTACTGCCTTTTCACAGCTCCCTTCTTTAACGGCTGTTGCCCCATTCCTGATCAAAATGCTTCATTTAATTTTTAATTTTCACTCCCATCACACCTCCAACCAACCAAGCGCTTACACTCCCCAACCAACCAGACGCCATCACTCCTCCAACCAGCCCAGCGCCTTCACTCTTGCCTCTCTTGCCTCTCTTGCCTCACCCCTTTATTAGGTTTCTGAGAATTAGGACGTGCAGAAAGCACAGCTGGGACTGTCTCCACGGCTCTGGGGGTGGACTTCTGTTCCACAGACTCCTTCTGGGACCCCAGGGCTGACACACAGCGGGGGTTACTGACTCCCTTCCTAGACAGTAGAATCAGCTTCTGCTTGTTGTTCGAGGTGGGCTTTCAATTGTCCAGTTACTTTACTTACTCAATTAGCTGAACAATTTAAAAACTTCTCCCCAGCTTTCGTAAAAAAGCATTTGTATTAAACGTGTTTGGGACTAAGTGCATCATTCTAATGGCCAAAATCCAATTATCTGGAGTTGGAAAAGATGCCTAAATTGCCTGCTTATAATTTTGCAAGCTGTTGAAAACATTTAAAATAAGGTGGCGTTTCTGCACTCAATTCCAAGGCTGAGGAACGGAACGAGTCTGTGAGCTGTGGTGGTAAAAACCAGCAATTTTCTGCTCTGATTTATTATAGAGAGTTTTATACCATTTTTCACAATATAATTAATTCATGTGTTTCCATCATGGGAGTTTTTTCCCTATATGTGCCATGCATGAAGAATGCTTATATTTTGGGCAACAATATCTCTTAAAGAAACAGGCTTCGTCTTTTTCTCTCTTCCTCTCTTTCCTTGTTTGAGGAATGTCTACCTTCCACTTCTCTTTGGACTAGCAGGAGCAGAACGAGTTTCTGCAGTGCGATGAAAGCACCTGCATGATGTCTGGTTTCCATTCGAATCTCCTGAATTTCCTTTAACACTGATACACTGATAAGGGTGCATCACATGCAGTAATTGGTGGTGAGGAGATGTAGGTGTGTTCATTATTAACATGTGATCCTTCTCCATTACCTTTGAGTTACCACTAAGTGCTTCCCATCAAGCCACCTAACCTGTTCACTGATGGTGCGTTTAATGAGCCACTGTGATTTTTTGTGTGATAATATTTATGGTCTAAAATAACAAATAGATGTCACATATCTATGCCCTTCACATTTAAATAATTTATAGCATAATTATGTGGAAACAGAAGCTTATCATTTTACCAGACGTTCACAAAGAAGACAAAAATAAAAAAGAAGAACAGCCAGATGAATTATATAGAAGTCTTTTAATTACATCGGAGCCATTAAAATTGCTACAAAGAAGCCATTAAAAGCACATGATACCAAACAAGCATTTAAACAAAACTACGATATATTAATAGCATCACTGTATTTATGTTTTGAAAGAGCTTGTGAAACACAGACCCTCCATCTGTACTAAATCACAGTCGGAATCTGAAACCAAACACAATCAATGATTGTGTCTCATCTCGTCAGTCCAAGAACTGCTAAATATATCTGTGTCATGTCTACCGCTCTCACCACGTGGGAACATTTTCTTTTAATTCACATATTTATTTCATTTTGTATGTCATTAAAATATAGTGTCTTTGAAACCGAGACATGCCGAGATCAAGATCAACTCCCTGAACCCAGAACCTTCTCGCTATTTGGTGAAGCTGAAATCAATTCTCTCTCTAGCAAGTCTGATACAGCAGCTTATAAATAACTCATGGCTAATTGGTCAAAAGGAATGTATTAAACATGAATTTCCTGCTAATTAGGGACAAGGCATTCATCGCGCTGGACGGCGGGTTTGAAAGATCTGAGAGGTTCTCCAAAGGTAAGTATTTACGCATGTTGCCGGAGCAACAGTTGAATAGGTCTCCATGGCAGCCCGAGATGTGACGGAACGGGGGGGCATCCGGACACCAGGCTGACCCTGTGCTGATGTGACAGGCGTTTCAGCTGGTGGGGATTTGCGTTGGAAGTTGGATGTGTCTATGAGTATCATCTCGTGTCCAAAGAGCCATAAGGCTTGGACACTGAACTCGATCCCCCAACAAGCAATGGGTGCAACATGGAGTAAAAACAGTTATTTACATTCCATGAAAAAGGAAAAGGTCAGCCCCCAAAATAAAACACATAATAAGACACAGCTGGGCTGATTCTGTCAATGGTTTGATCCTGTCCTCTGTCCAACAGAGGGAGCCATTCTCTCCTCAGTGCCAGAGCAGAACAGGCCACTAGTTCTGTTGTTAAAGGAACTGTTAAGACTTGTCCGATTCAATCTCATCTTCCACAAACACCAGCATATCAGAGCACTCGATTCCTCGCGAGCCTCTATTTGCAAAAACAAAAATTCTCTAAGATTTTCCAGAGCTGTATATATATATATATATATATATATATATATATTTAATCTAAATGCTACTGAGTTAAAGGATATATCTGTTTGTGGTATAAAATAAGACAGAGGTGAATAAAAAGCGAAAAATAAAAAAAAAGTGGGCAAGGAATACCAGATGACAGACATCTGAGCTGCAGAGCCGCTTCTGCACAGCACCGGGGTCAGGAGGTGCAGGAGCTGTCGCTTCCCGTTCCCAGGAAAACGCTTCATTCACAGCCACACAATGTGCAGCAGGCTTTGCAGCTGCTAGTTCTGGACAAGCCTCAGATATGTCCACCCAGCGCTGCTCCTCAGAGCTGCCTGCATGCCAGGATGTGATGTCCTTCTGATGTGACATCCACCTTCTGAGATCTAAGTTCATAAGCCCTCTGACCCAAAATCCCCCCAAACTAAAAAATACTAAAAACTCTGAACTTGACTTATTACTAGCTACAGGTGGAATGAAAAAGCCTGACACAGTTGAAAGAAATGAGATAATGGCCCTTTTTCACACCTGAAACAACCACCTGAAAAACCTTTTCTGTTCCTGGCACCAACTTTTCTACCGTGTTTCTGAGGCCGGCTGTTAAGCGCTGTGCGTCCGTTACTCTCCCTCTCCATTGCAGAGATCTCTCCCGCCGGGGCTGGAGTGACGTGCTCTGGGCGGCATCATCGCCCTCATGATAAGTAAGAGCGAGGCACCGCATCACGAGGAACAGCAAACAGTCAGCACAGCGTGTGATGGATGGCACCACAATGAGGGTCAGTGAAACAGCAAGAGTGCATGAACAGAAAATTACAGAATCCAGGGTCCAGAATCTTCCCCCCCTGTCTTGTGGTCCACCCAGGCCCAAGTCACTCTGGTCTTTCCCCGGTGCTTTCTGAGAGCATGTGGCAGTCCTGTCATGGCCCTCATCGATGCTGCCCATCACACAGGACTCAGAGCCAGTCAGCGCGCAGTTCTGTGGGGAGAGAGAGGCAATTCTGTGCTGGTCTCGAGGGCTGTCTCTTTTAGCCCATCTGCCCCAGCGCTTCCTGTCCAAATCTCTCACGGTCTCGTCTCCTCTGCTGGCGGAGCTGCTCGGACTCATGCCAAACCTCCACGCGCAGCAGCACCCTTCTGGCACGCGGAACAGGAAGTGCCGAGAGGAGCCTGCCAGCTGGATATCTGAATTCACACTGCAAAGTTACCTTGACCCTATCCCTTCCCCCACCACCACCGCCTTCTTGAGTCTGGAAAGCATCCTGCGCTGTGCAGTGCTTTATCTGTAGTCCCTCCTAATCCCCAGCAGTCTTGCGTGACTGGAGGTATATGAGAGCATTACGATCGCCATCAGAGTCACGCTGTAGAAAAGTGCCCAGATCTCAGATCTCATATCTCGCATGATGCTGGAATCAAGCTGTGGAGACGGACTCTTGTTGGCCCGGAGCTGTTCTGTGCTGAAGCTATTAGTACACTTAGTACTAATTAGTACAGTTAGTACTAATATTGTTTGTACAATTTGGCAAAGTCCTGGTTCAGACAGTGATGTAAATTTGACCCACAAGACACAATTCGAGAAATCACTTTGAAATGTAAACAGAAGATGCATTAAAGTTAATCTTCACACTTGTAGAACAAGTCATATCACTTTATGCAATGAAAAGCTCATGACTTGTACATTACAAGTCTTCAAAATCATGAAAGGCATCGACCACATCAAACCAGAGGAGCTTTTCCAGATCAGCAGGGACACACGCACCCGGGGACACAAATGGAAATTGGGCTTCAAGGCATTCAAGACAGAAAACAGGAGACACTTCTTCACACAGAGAGGCGTCACAATCTGAACAAACTCCCCAGCGATGTGGCTGAAGAGACAATTTGGGAACATTCAAAAACAGACTGGATAGGATCCTTGATCACTTAGTTATTAATGGACACCAAACGAGCACGATGGGGCGAATGGCCTCCTCTCGACTGGACACTCTCTTATGTTTGTTATTGCTTTTCTTGTAGATGTATCATTCTAGTCCAAAGTAATCATGCTAGTCTGATCTTCCAAGAGACTTTCCATTTTAACTGTATCACTGTATATGAAGACTTTATATCAGACGTTGTACACCAACATCTCTCTGTGAATGAACTTAACAAAGAGAGTGAGAGAGATAGGGAGAGAGAGAGAGAGAGGGAGAGAAATCGACTCATTTACCCTAAAAGTTTGTGCAATGGCTGGGTGAAGAAGCGTGACTGGAATTAAAATGGCAAATTGAAAGGGGGAGACGACCGCTGGTAACACGAGGAGAGAACTCATGTGTCCTAGAGATAATAAGATCACCGTCACTTTTCTCTCACAAGCCAATTTAAAACAGTAGAAATAGTCCCATGAATTAATAACTGTATTAAAATGCTTGGTGTGGCATTTTTTTAGGAACTGATTAGAAGAAAAATAGAGAGAATAAAATTAGTCATTTTAGGACTGCATTGGGAGGACTGCTGCAATAATTATGTTTGTAAAAGAGCTTTATATCGACCAGGAAGTTCTTGATATAAAGTTATTATGATGAATAAAGTCATAATACATTTCCCAGCTGCTGAATAGATTCAATGAGTCATTGACCAGCCGCGGCGGAGAGACAGAGAGGGAGAGAGGCCGGCGCACTGCAGAGCTTCTATAATCACAAGACTGCATTAATAAAAATACAAATAAAACATCCCTGTGTAATCTATGAATGGGCCTCCTAATTAAAGCACCATGCCTTTTCTAATAACTGAAAACAAGGCTTCAAAAAGCAATAAATAATACTTTTCAATCCTGCGTTTTATTGATTCCTGTCATTGTGGATGGACTCTGAAATAGACCTCAACCATCCGTCTAATTAACAGATCATTTATAGCCTGCTGTCTGGCTCTATAAAGCATGTAACTACCAGGTTTCAAGAGGATTGTTTATTCGTCACCCGGATGTCTCGAACCGTGATATAACATATCTATCGGTTGGACCGGTTAGCCATCATGTCTGCAGCCGGACGGTCCGGTTCTCATGAAATCACCCGATGAGAAAGAGTGACTGCAGCTGAGAGAGCCAGGAGAGACACTCAGTGTCTCAAAGTCCAGTGGCCACAGCATTACCCATGAGTATTTTATAAGGTACGTACGAAATATACTGTACTAGCTTTTCTCTTATGTACTCTCCTCTCTTCCCGTCTCTTGTGAATTGCTCTGTGGCAGTTTGTTGTGACAGGGCATTATACTAATTGAATTGAACTGAATTGAAATGAATTAGCATATTGACTTTATTATTTTATGATTATATTCCTTAGCAGCCAGCTTACAATTGTTACAATATATCTCAGTATTTTTACATGAATTTGCCCATTTATACTTCTGGGTTTTGATGCAGTATTCTGTGTAAAGTCCCTCATTTGGAATGGAGCATTCTGGGTAAAGTCCCTCGCTCAAGGGTACAACAGCAGTGTCCTCCACCTGAGAGACATTCAGTGTGTCGAGGTAATTTGTGTGACACCCTTAAATACTCAAGAGAAAAACTGTAACACTTTATATTGTGTAAATAGATTATAAAACAGTTAGAGACCACTTATAATTCCAATTATACATTTTCAATAAACCTTTATATGATGTACCATTTATCAAACAAACAAAAAAAATGAAACAAAATATTGTTGTGGGAGCTGTCAAAATACTATTGTGTTTCAAATCTTTGATATAAATGAAAAATCATATCTAATAAAGGTTTATTGATCATTTATACATGGGATTATTAATGGTCCCTAACTGTTTTATAAACTATTTACCAATCATTTATTAATGACACAGCAAAATAAAGTGTTAGCGGAAAAAACTAAGGGGTTACTGAACCTAAGCTGATTATCCTCAGCTCGCCAGAGGATTTAACCAAGTATGACAAATCAAACTCTGGATTAAAAAGTACTCAGCGCACAAGACATATTACCATGACTTGCATGAAATATTGATCAGGGTTTTGCAAAGTCACACTTAAACTTGTGCTAAAGCTACTCCTTTATACTAAATCCCAGTCAGTATTCCAGTCTGAAGGGAAAGTCCTACTGAGAGACTGAGGACCTGAACCTTCTCACCCTGGAACAGAGGAGACTACGTGGGGACTTGATCCAAGTCTTCAAAATCATGACAGGCATCGACCACATCAGACCAGAGGAGCTTTTCCAGATCAGCAGGGACACACGCACCCGGGGACACAAATGGAAATTGGGCTTCAAGGCATTGAATACAGAAAACAGGAGACACTTCTTCACACAGAGAGGCGTCACAATCTGAACAAACTCCCCAGCGATGTGGCTGAAGAGACAATTTGGGAACATTCAAAAACAGACTGGATAGGATCCTTGATCACTTAGTTATTAATGGACACCAAACGAGCACGATGGGGCCAATGGGCTCCTCTCCACTGGACACTGTCTTATGTTCTTATGTTCTTCTCGATTCTTGAAACAGCATCTGACATGATGGCGGCCAATCCCCTGACACTCTCCTTTGTGCTGTTTTACTGCTGACTCTTTCTTTCTTTCTTTTTCTTTATTTGCTTGTTTATTATTATTATTTCCAATTTCTTTCCAAAACAGGTGTGCATTCCTGAGCCCAAGGTGAGCCAATGTTTGCTCATACGTCTGCTTACAGCTGCAGGGATCTGCTCTTCTGCGAAGTGCTGTTCTTTGAAGAGGCAATCCCAGCTAAAACCCAGGGGAGTGGTCAAGGTCTCCACTCCCCTACAGCCATGGGGTCCTCTGGTTGCAGCTCCAGCTGAGTTCTGAGTTACTTAAATGTCACTGACCATTTGAATCTATAAAATCGGCTTGATTGTAGAGTGAAGGGTCAGAGCTGCAGCCCCTGAACCCCCTGAAGCTGCAAACATCATTCTGTCTGCTGCAAAATGGTTCAAAGAGATGAATGCAATTAACCAGAAAGTGGACCATGTGCTCCTGATCAATGTCACCACAGAGGTGCAGGGCAGTTCGGGACATCCAGCATGGCATCACAGTATTTACTATCTGGTAGGATTATGCAGATTATCCCTGTACAATATACACACAGTTTAGTATATACGTATATCATTTCATTTATAATTTAGGATTTCATAAGAACATAAGTGGAGAGGAGGCCATTCGCCCCATCATGCTCGTTTGGTGTCCATTAATAACTAAGTGATCAAGGATCCTATCCAGTCTGTTTTTGAATGTTCCCAAATTGTCTCTTCAGCCACATCGCTGGGGAGTTTGTTCAGATTGTGACGCCTCTCTGTGTGAAGAAGTGTCTCCTGTTTTCTGTCTTGAATGCCTTGAAGCCCAATTTCCATTTGTGTCTCGGGTGCGTGTGTCCCTGCTGATCTGGAAAAGCTCCTCTGGTTTGATGTGGTCGATGCCTTTCATGATTTTGAAGACTTGGATCAAGTCCCCACGTAGTCTCCTCTGTTCCAGGGTGAACAGGTTCAGGTCCTCAGTCTCTCAGTAGGACTTTCCCTTCAGACCTGGAATAAGTCTGGTTGCTCTCCTCTGAACTGCCTCTAGAGCAGCGATATCTTTCTTGAAGTGTGGAGCCCAGAACTGTCCACAGTATCCAGATGAGCTCTAACTAGTGCATTGTACAGTCTGAACATCACTGACCTTGATCTCAATTCTACACTTTTGACAATATACCCTAGCATCGTGTTTGCCTTTTTTATTGCTTCCCCACACTGTTTGGATTATTTGGAGTCCATATAGACTCCTAGGTTTTTCTCATATCAAACCACCTCTTATTCTGACTTTTAAAGATATGCCAATCATGAGAGGGAGAGAGAGAGAGATAGAGGCAGAGAGAACACATTCTGATGTTTGATTTTTATAAAGACCCGTCTTGAAGACCATCAGATACTGAAACATGCCAGGAGAGATGTGATGTGCTGTAGGCATTTCCAGGAAGACTGTCTTCCTGTCTGAGGCACAAGCAGGGCAGTGTAGACAAGGTGTCTGATTCTCTAATCCAACCATGCCCGCTCTCTCCCTCGTGAATTGGCACTGCAATTGTGAAACCTGTTCTGCTTTCAAACGGCTCCGTTCCTGAATCGGCTCACTGGGACTGAACACCGTCTGGGTTTGTAGTTTATGCATCAAATGTTTCCTTTCTTTCATTCTTTTTCTCTTTCCTACACAGCAAGCCCATCTGCCAGTCAAATCGTGGAGCTGCACACGCTGAAGAGCTGTTTTCTCTGCAAAGTGCATTATCCATTAGGGTAATGGCTGCCACATTGGAATTACATGAGAGAGCGGAGAGGGGCTTTAATGGAGCTTGCCTTCCATAATGCTATCAAAGAGAAATCCTGTATTGTTTTTCTTTCTGTTTGGCTTGTTTGTTTTGCACCCCCCCTCCCCTTCATCTCTGTCAGTGTGCCGTCTGTGGGAAGCCAAGTTCCCTTTTTGTTGGTTGTCCTTGTAGTCCGTGCGATCTAATGTTGATTAATGTTCTTTAATCCTGACAGCTCTCTGATGCTCTTAACAGGAGACCAGACCCTGATTGGGAGATGGCTGAGGACAGGTGGGAACAAAGGTAGACAAACAGCTTCAAATGCCTGTGGAGCCTGTCGGATTCGGGACGATTCTGCCGGAGTTCAAAATATGAAAGGGACTGTCAGTGTGATGCGGGAGATATAATATCCGAGCCGGGGTAACTTTTGGGATTGCCTTTGATGACACCTCAGGGCCCTCTGTCAAGGAAGATGTAAATGAATACATACCCCAAGATAATAGCAAAAAATTAAAATAAAACATTCAAAGGCATATCACATCTTTCCTATAGGCATAGCAAGGGTAATTATTGAAGTAATACACACTTTACTGGATCGTATTCCTCACACAATGCCTTCTCTGTAGGCTTCACAGGCTTGTACATCTGAGCAATACTCTCAGACAGGGCTGGGCAGGGAAGCAGCCATCGCAGCTCTAAACTGAACGAATGTATTCAAAGACCTTGTTTCAAAAACTTCCCTTCGACTCGTGTCGTGACCATTTGTTTTGATGATGAGAAAATATGTTATTGTACTGTTTAACATTTTAACAGTCATGTTAGATTTGAATAGTTTTAATAAAAGTATTTGTTTACTCTGCTTCTGCTTTGTGATATAGAAATGTTAATGACATTTGAACAGCTGAATTCACTCTAGAAGAAGGTTAAAAATGCAACATATCTAGAGACACTGCGGAAGGAAGCATTGGTGCCCACGTGGCATTTTAAATCATATTCAACAACTAACCTGTTGGTTTGATTATATATCTATATATGTGTGTGTATGTTTGCTTTGAACTACAAAGAGACTGGAGCAAGGTGCAAATTCAGGCTTGCAATAATAATGTATTTGTACTTGTTAAAAAACAAAGAAAAATATAAAAATCAAATCAAAACAAAACAAACAAAGGGAGCTGAAAAGGAGTTGGGAATGGGTGTGTGGAGAAGTAGTTGATTGAATGGCCTGAGAATTCCAGCAACGTGAGATCCTATTGGCCAGGCAATCAGCTAACGAGGGAAACCCCACCGGCTTCCCCTCAGTTCAGAAGCAGGATGCGGGGGAGCGGCTATTTAAACAAGCACAGTGGTGGGGGATTCATTATGTTCTGTCTCTGTCATTGTGCTGGTTATATTTAAAGTGGCAGCTGGTTCACTATTGAAGGGTCAGAACTGCAGTGGTTTGGGTTTGGGTTTGGGATTGGGATTGGGATTGGGATTGGGATTGGGATTGGGATTTCCCTAAGTAAGAGCTGAAAGCTGGAAGGGTCTCTCTGCCTGTGTGAGTGCTGATGATATCATCTCCAGCTCTGCAGACTTTAAGGTGGGGGGGAGTAAAGGTGCAAAATAAAAAGCAGGCAGGAATTGTATGGATTGGGGCTTCAGCAGATGTTGCTCTCCTGGTCTGCTGACACTGTCTCAGTAAATTGTCAGCTTTGGAGGAAAGTCAGTCTATCTGTTGGGAACCTGGTGTACAGCCACAACACAACAGGAGCAGGCAGGGTGGTTCACTTCTGGACACAATCTGGGGGAAGGATACATGGGGGTCACTTCAGATTTGCAGCACTGCAGGCTTCTGTGGGGCAAACCGTCAATATAGCAGCAAAAAGCCTGCGTCAGTATCGTTCTCCCCACTGACAAAAGTGAAGGTCCGGGCCGTTGTGATCACATTTCTGAAAGGAACCAACACAGGCCTGGCCCTCTATTCAGATCCTTTGATGTTCTTTTGCTCCTATGGGCACCTTTTAGCTTTCTGTAGTGGTTCGCAATTTGTGTATGCAAATTACATAAACATGACCAATATTACAAGTCAGAGAGCAAATTGCCTTTGTTCTTATGCCTGTGTTTTGATGTAGGCAATAAACAGTGACGTGCTCGGGCGCAGCGATATGATTCTTAAAAGGATACAAACACTCAGATGATCTGCATGCTTCTGTGGATGCTCTGAAAGGCTCTTGACTCACCTGAGGGTCCGCTCCTGTGATTGAACACGCCATGTCACTCCCATAACTCCAGCCATCCCGTTTTATAAATCACCTGCTGCTTACACTAATGACTTGAGCGATTAGTGATCGTTACCAGAGATATTTCTCATGCGTTTGCTCTTTTTATTCCTCTCCTGTGATGCCAGTGGCGCAACAGGAAAAAACACCATCTGTCAGTTACACTTTTATAACAACCAGAGCCAACTGTCTGCTCACTGAGTCTGTAGATACCTCTGAATATGGCTGTGTCAACTCGGACATCTCAACCCCGTCACCCGGCCTGCCACACCTGCATGGTGGAGCTGGGGTTCAGTCGCCCACACGTGGCACCACCACCTCGTCAATGGTTTCTGCCCCCCGTTAGACTGAGCTGCTCACAGCATCACACAGCATCACACAGCTCCACTGGCTTGTGAAAGTCGGCTGTGGGGACCGGACACCGGTGTCACTAAATCTGCTGATCTCCGGTTAGATAATCGCACCCTGGGACCCCTTGTTTAGCAGGGGCTTTATTTCTAAGAGCAATTATAATTGTGTTAAGGCCGGGCGCGGGAACGTGAGCTTGATTACTGGCAGGCAGACAAATGAGCCGTGGGACAGTGTTGAAATAGGGCTCCTGAATGTCAGCTTGTTAACCAGAATAATTGGATTTCTTGACTCCCTCTGTTCCGTGTATAACCCCCTGTCACATTTTGATAGCCTTTTGTTTTTTCTCTAGATCTGCAAAATAGTTATATGTATTTATTTGGTTTTTCAACAATGGCATTCTCAGCTTGGTATTGATTTCATGAATTATTATTCTCGGATGAGTTCATTTTGTTGTGTTGGATCCTTTATACTGATTTAACTAATGAATGAAGTCTTGCCAGTATTCATAGTGCCTATCTTATCATGCCAGCCCTCCCAAATCACATGGATGCCTTTGTCTGACTACCTTTCCAGGCTACAGTGCTGTCGTGACAATTAAGTGATGTAAAAGACTAATCAAAACTATTCATATCTCCTCTTGGATAATGATAAAATATCCCCTAACAATGACGGATAATTACAGCCATTTTAAAATGAATGCACTGAAATGAGCTGCAGCAGATCAGTTAACAGCAGAGCAGGAGATGGAGAATGTGCAATATCCTTCCTTGCTATCGAATAAATATTTACCTAATAAAAAGACAGGTAGTGAAAACCGACTTCAATAAATAATAATACATATCAATTCACAATTCCGTAGTTTGTTCAGCATCTGATAAACATGGAACCATTAGTATAGGCTTCGGTCCAATGCAGTGACATTGGTGTAGTGTATACAGTTGAACCCTGGTCAACCCTGACCGTGTTTGAACTGCTGTTTCAGGCGCAGCTCTGAGCAAAGTCATCCACTGAACAGGTTCATTCAGGTTCATACAAAGTCAGTCTTAATATTGAATTGGCCCCAGTACTTCGCACAGAGCTGTGGTAAGTACTGAGCTTACTGTGTGTAAACAGTGTCGCCCTGTGTCCGCTGCGTTCAGCTCCGGCTCACCAAGACCCTGGTCTGGATGGATGCACGGGTGAAGGTGCTGCACAAAGTGTCTCGATGCGCTGAAGTCAGTACCCCAGTGCAGCAGAGGCGGCTTTGTTTAGCACTGAAGGTTATCCAATATTTATGGTGTTTCATGTAACTGGCTCTTGGAAATGAGTAGAAGAGTTAACTCCACCAGAGCATCCCTGCCAAGACCGAGCTGCCGCCGGATTGGCTGCCACAGCTCTGCGGCACGAGAATGGATTCAGTGTTTGGAAGATTGCATGAATCTCTCCTGTGGCCTCTGGCGATACACAGATCGTCTGTCGGCTGGCTGGACTGAGTGCACAGCAGCATGCTTCACTGGGAATTTGGGCTGGGAGATTACAAAGTAATAGATGCAAAGAGCTGGAAGGTCAAACATCTGTTTTACAGGTATTTGCTTAATGACGTTCATGCACCATTTATTCAGCCATTTGAGCATGAGAGCAGACACGAGTTATGAGGAAGTTTTCAGACAGAGTTTCTAAACTGGATCCGGCAGGTACGCTTTCTGTTACTGACCTTCGAGAGATGTCGGCAAACAGGCTTTCGGCTCGTAGTCACTGCTTTGAAAACATCACAAATTAAATTCTGTCCATGCCAGGTATAATATGCAAATCGTGTTATAAATGTGATTCTTTAATAAGAATGTAATTTTCTGAGCTTGATGCAATCATAGCTCAGTTAATGAGTTGTCAGAAAGACCAAGTGCACTTATTAACCTTAAAATAATACCTTCTCATCAGACAGACACAGTCGCCGAAAAAAGTTTGCACACTGCCTGAAAATCTATTTAGTTCATGTAGCATCACATTTCAAGGCATTTTTTTTTTTAATATTGTTAATTAAATTCCCCCTCTCCATTGAAGTCTGCATGTGTAATGTAAGAGTGGAATACATGCAAATCTAATCCTCTTGACAAATTTATTTCAGGTGATGATGGTGTATTGGCGGTAACCCGTTTGATAAACTCTGTTTGGTATCCTCCTTCACCATTCCCAACCTGCTGTTCCCCGACAAATGTTTCTACCACAAACTGATGATACCCCTTTATTTCACTTCCTTTATCCTTTAATTATTATGTAGAAGAAAACAACAACAACAGCAAAAGCTGGAGCTTCAGGACTCCAGTCTGGCATATCCATGTAGCCTTGATTTAACCGAGTTTGCCCCTTGATGCAAGCGTCAGGCTCATGCACAGAGTCCAGTATAACTCGATGTATTTATGAGTTAATGTGTCCAAAACATGTCTGAGATACTGCTGCACATGGTATTAGGGACCCATCTCCCCCAGCAGCATCTGAGCTGCATGTGGTGCTTCTCTTGTATTGGAACAGACATCTGTAGTTAGGGTCTGCTGCCCCATGGAGTCAACTCATTTCGCAGCAGTCAAGAAGGGTCCAACATGAATAAGCAATGCCTGATATTATACACGGGGTGTCTGATGCCAAGCAAAGGTATTGATTTCAATCTTTTGGCAGGGGCTTGGTGGTAAGTGCTTCAATCAGGCTTCCTCTCGAAGAGAACAAGTGCAGAAATTGATTATGGATTTGCCAATGAGTGCTTGTTCATAGCCTATTATGTTGCATTAAAGATAAACCACTGTAACCAGAAATGAAAAATAAAGAATAGAAATAAAGCCTGCTATGAACTGGGAGGCTAAGCAACATCCTTTCTTCATGAGGGACATTCCTGTCCAGTGGACTCGCTAGCAGTTTGATGTACAATTTCACTCTATTGCAGCCTAATGAACCGATTCCTTTACACCCTTGAGTGACTGCTCCTATTCCTACTATTTACATGACCAACATGTTTAAGGGGCCTCTGTCATCAGAAGCAGGTGTTGACAAGGCTGGTGTTGGTAGGAAGTAGGATTCACACTAAGGTCATTTTAGTAATTTGATTATCTTAATTCATTATTTTCATTGTACTCAGTCACTGCGTGATTGTGGCGGCAGCACCAGCGCCGAGCTCTTGGACCCAGCGGGCCAGCAGTGCAGTCAAGTAGTTGCAGAGTGTGCAGAAGGACAAAATGATACAAAGATGGATTGTGTGATTTCAGGCTGAGCACAACCCTAGGAAACCAGGAAGGAGTTTTTTGCTGGGGACCCAGCGTTGAGGAGCATCCACCTTTGGAAGATGAGTATAATTGATATAAATTGCCATACACAGTGGTTGTGTGATTGTGTGGTGTGGAAAGGATCAGACAGCAGTGACACAACATAAGAACATAACAAAGTTTACAAATGAGAGGAGGCCACCCTTTCGCCATTCGCCCCATCATGCTCGTTTAGCATTGTTCCTATCAAGTCTATTTTTAAATGTTCCCAAATTTTCAGCTTCAACCACATCGCATTTCTTAGTTTTAGTGTAGCTTTCCCCTTTTTGCAGACTTTTTGCCCTGTGCAAACTGCGGATCTTAGTGGTGAAGAATATACACTGTGAGAGGGTGTCCGGAGATCCCTGCCGAACCTGCACGCAAGAAATCACAAAAGGGTGGTACGAGGCTCCCTAGACTCATATAATATCGGGGTGGCGTAGTCGCAGATGAAGGTGGCTCAAGTGTCATGCTGACAGGTCAAACACTGGGTAAAGCATAGGGAAGGATTCAGAGAACAAAGTCTTGTATAGTGCAGAGAGTCATTAAAAAGAAACAAACACACAAAAACAAACTCCACGACAGGAACTGCCTCTAACAAGAGCCGGGGGAACACGCTGCAGCCACAAGCTGTGATGACCAACATAGTGGAAGGTCCCTTACTCCCACAGAGGACTTTCTGCTAATACACAGTCCCTCACACAGCAAGAAGATCATTTTGGATTAGGTTCAGTACCTCTGAGACTTAATACTTTTATTTGGTCTTCTGCAAACATTGATGGAGGAGAATTATGCCCATGAAACATGTATGTTCAGCACAGCAAGGTCGGGTCAATGAATGTTTCACCATTGATCCACATTCAACAAATCTGAGCTACATTTCTTTCCACATAAAAACAACCAACCATTCCCTATGCTATTTATTTCCTGGTCCTGTTTGTTTTTAACTTAAATGCAACTAATTTGTATTGCATCAAAAAAGGTACCTATTCTAATAACTCCTATTCGTGGGTGAGAGAAAGTGCCATATTTGATCTGTGCTAATCCCCGCGCTATCTTCTTATAATGTATAAAGACAAAGCCCTTAATGTGCTGCGTGCGGGAAGGAAAGCCGCGCTGGAGCACAGCGGAGGAGATTGACACAATTTCAAATCCAAATTCGACAGACTGAGATTTATTAAAATGTAAGGAACTGAAAAATTAATGTGACAATGATAATGGCCACGATGCGTCTCTTTCTCCATAATAAGATACATTTTAAAGATTAATTTGCTGACTTGGGGCTGGATTGTCCTTCTGCCCATTTAAAGCGTGAGGTCCTGGATGTGACAGCTGGCTCTACACACTGGCTGCACCGAGGATGCTTCACTCAAGCTATTGATCCAGGTAATTTCATAGTGTCATTAATTGCCTGAATTTATTTATATATATGCTTGTCATATATATATATATAGTTTTTTTAATTGGTAACCTTCAATCTCTTGAGATGCAGGGAATGTGGTGCCAGATGGTTGAATGAGATTTTGATCTCAGTGAGCTCCATACAACAAAATGAACAAGATGTGGCCAGATGGGATCCTCTCGTTTGTTGTTTCTACTTATGTTAGTATGCACTGTCTATTGCAGGGGTTCCCAACATTATTTAGTGTAGGTCCATGGGTGTTCGCAGCATTCAATGTACTTGATTGTTATATATATATATATATTTTTTAAGTGAACTTTTAAGTGATTTTCTTTGTGCCATTTTCTTGTTTTACTCAGATATATATTATTATTATTATTATTATTATTATTATTATTATTATTAAAAAATAAAAATGAAAACAGCCACATATATTTTCCCTCTTTGCTTTGTCGAGATAAAAGTAATCTAACCAAGAAATAGCAATTATTATTATTTTTATTATTTATTTTCCCATATCTCTACCTGAATAGTTTAAGCTTTTTGTTTTGCCGGATTGGAGAAACATAAATACTTTTTTCTGTAGTCCTACCAATAACAGAGATACCTGGACATATTTTATAGTGAGGGAAAAAAGTATTTGATCCCCTGCTGATTTTGTACATTTGCCCACTGACAAAGAAATGATCAGTCTATAATTTTAATGGTAGGTGTATTTTAACAGTGAGAGACAGAATAACAACAAAAACATCCAGAAAAACGCATTTCAAAAAAGTTATACATTGATTTGCATGTTAATGAGGGAAATAAGTATTTGATCCCCTATCAATCAGCAAGATTTCTGGCTCCCAGGTGTCTTTTATACAGGTAACGAGCTGAGACTCTCTTAAAGGGAGTGCTCCTAATCTCAGCTCGTTACCTGTATAAAAGACACCTGTCCACAGAAGCAATCAATCAATCAGATTCCAAACTCTCCACCATGGCCAAGACCAAAGAGCTGTCCAAGGATGTCAGGGACAAGATTGTAGACCTACACAAGGCTGGAATGGGCTACAAGACCATCGCCAAGCAGCTGGGTGAGAAGGTGACAACAGTTGGTGCGATTATTCGCAAATGGAAGAAACACAAAATAATGCTCAGTCTCCCTTGGTCTGGGGCTCCATGCAAGATCTCACCTCGTGGAGTTTCAATGATCATGAGAATGGTGAGGAATCAGCCCAGAACTACAGAAGGATCTTGTTAATGATCTCAAGGCAGCTGGGACCATAGTCACCAAGAAAACAATTGGTAACACACTACGCCGTGAAGGACTGAAATCCTGCAGCGCCCGCAAGGTCCCCCTGCTCAAGAAAGCACATGTACAGGCCCGTCTGAAGTTTGCCAATGAACATCTGAATGATTCAGAGGAGAACTGGGTGAAAGTGTTGTGGTCAGATGAGACCAAAATCGAGCTCTTTGGCATCAACTCAACTCGCCGTGTTTAGAGGAGGAGGAATGACCCCAAGAACACCATCCCCACCGTCAAACATGGAGGTGGAAACATTATGCTTTGGGGGTGTTTTTCTGCTAAGGGGACAGGACAACTGCACCGCATCAAAGGGACGATGGACGGGGCCATGTACCGTCAAATCTTGGGTGAGAACCTCCTTCCCGCAGCCAGGGCATTGAAAATGGGTCGTGGATGCGTATTCCAGCATGATAATGACCCAAAACACACAGCCAAGGCAACAAAGGAGTGGCTCAAGAAGAAGCACATTAAGGTCCTGGAGTGGCCTAGCCAGTCTCCAGACCTTAATCCCATAGAAAATCTGTGGAGGGAGCTGAAGGTTCGAGCTGCCAAACGTCAGCCTCGAAACCTTAATGACTTGGAGAGGATCTGCAAAGAGGAGTGGGACAAAATCCCTCCTGAGATGTGTGCAAACCTGGTGGCCAACTACAAGAAACGTCTGACCTCTGTGATTGCCAACAAGGGTTTTGCCACCAAGTACTAAGTCGAAGGGGTCAAATACTTATTTCCCTCATTAACATGCAAATCAATTTATAACTTTTTTGAAGTGCGTTTTTCTGGATTTTTTTGTTGTTATTCTGTCTCTCACTGTTAAAATACACCTACCATTAAAATTATAGACTGATCATTTCTTTGTCAGTGGGCAAACGTACAAAATCAGCAGGGGATCAAATACTTTTTTCCCTCACTGTATGTAATACATGTGTGAGCCTGTACTGTACTGTTCAAAATTAATGTTAAAAATTGGAACAACAAAAACACATGAAAAATGCAATAAATACGGTTGTTAATGCCAGTATTTATTCTATGCAAAATATAAATAGATAAAACGGAATATTTTACTTATTACTGCTTCCACATTTCTAGTAACTGCAGTATAACTTCCTCCTGGCTGTCACTCTTCTTAGTCCCGCCTTCAAGCGGAAGTAAATGACCAATTAGTGAAGCGAGGTTTTGGAAACCAACTCCAGGGGCTGAACGTATCTGATACATCTGATTAGTTACTTGCATTTAGGAGGCGGGACAAACAAGATGCAAATTCTGAAAGATTTGAACACATCAAGACCGCTCTGCCCCCACATCTTGCCATCCATGCTCAATGGGCGAGCCGTCCCTGGGTCTGGAAGAAATGGGTTCAGGGTCCACATCCGGACCGCGGTCCACCAGTTGGGTACCCCTGATCTCTAGGATGGTTATTGCACTGTCTATAGAATGGCTATTCATTAGCTGTCTCTACAGCAGGAAGGCACAGTTGTTTTAAGAAGTGAAGTTTAGGGGGTCCTGTCATTCCGACATGCTATATTGAGGATCAGTGTATATCATTTCATGCTGACTGATTGATCATGTGAAATGTTTTCCTTCCCTTTAAGACTGGATTGAGCCAACATACATACAAATGAAATGATTTAACCCCAATATCACAAGTACAGATTTCAAATTTCATTTAAATAATTGTAATTTAAGATTTGTTTGAACAATAACTGGATGCCTTCACGTGTTATTTCCTCAGATGGATTTTGCCCAGTGAATCCTTCCTTGGGATAAGCAATCTCGGCTGAGCTTTAATCCAAGATTAGTTTAATACCTGTCAGCACAGCCCCCACGAAGATTTATATCTGAGCCTTGTTTTGAAATGATGCATCCAAAGCTGTAAGTGTCACGCTGACAATCGCACTCCCTAGGACTGGAGATGAGCTGCAATTCTGCAAGTGATGGAACTCGGGGGTGGAGAAATAAAAAGCTTTGAAACTCATGCACAGGTTGCAGAAGAGGCACAAAGGGTACAGAGGGGACTCTTTCAAACAGCCCAGGTCACAGGTGCCAGCTGTGTTGCTGAAGAGTCACGGCTGTGTTTCAGGGCACAGCTGGCCAGAAACCTCTGTCCCTTTCCTACACTTCTGCTGGAGCAAAGCATCTGTGTGCCAGACAGTCAAAGCCACCTGCGAGGTCCCCTCGCCCCCTGTCCCCTCGCCCCTTGTCCCCCTGTGCCATCATTGTTTTCTCTCTATGTTTTGTCTTTTCTAGGTGTTGAAAGTTAATGGAAATGCTTAAGGTGTTTCTAAACTGGACTAAGTGTAGATTATATTTATCTTTTCTGTAAAGTACCGTTCAGTGAGTGAAACATGAATACATTTACAGAAGTATAACCGAGGTTTGCAATGTAACCTTTTATAGCGTGTCATGTGTCATGGAATTACAAAGTCGATTTCAACAGCCCTATCATTGATACAGCCATGCCTGTGCTGCATCTTGAACAACAGCTGACTCGAAGGACCAAAGCGCTCAGTCGCACACAGTCTAGTTTCAGAGCCAGGCGCGGTGATGTTGAACCGTGCCACTCAGATCCTTGGCACGGCGCACGTGGCTTGTGTGGGAAAGCAGAGCAGGGAGGTGTGTGGCTCGGTGTCTGAGTGCACTGTAAGACAAGACACAGCAGATGCCAGGGTGCAGGTGGATGCTGAGCTGCTGACAAACCGTCACGCTGGTTCTGTGCTCACGGCACATCTGCTTCCCTCTGTCTGCCCTGCAACGACACACACAGCATCGCCCCCCCCGGGCAACCCCAGCATGTGGCACGGCGCAGGGCAACACTGGTGTTCAAGAGGATAAATGGTGCTGTTATTCACACCAACAGGATAAATGCAAGAAATAAATAAGTGCATAATCATAAAATACTGTAATATATGTATCTATCCATCTCTCTCTCTCGCTCATATATATATTTATATACTGAATGCTATTCTGAGCTCATAAGTTTGCATATCTGTAAATTGCATTAAAGTCAGCAGGGTAGAACAAAGCGTAACATTTGCATAACTATTTCAGTCCAATGTAACTGAAAGCTGCACATCAGACCGATGATTGATCCCCAGCCCGATTGGCTGATTGGTTTGGAATGAAGAAGCTTGTTTCAATTAAGAGGATACAAACAAACAAACAATAAAAGGTTTGAAGGACAAACCCACAGTAACTCAGTTTTGCACCAATATATTCCATTAGAAGTGTTCACCGCTATGCCAACAAAGACTTCATTTTGCTTATTACATAATAGCCTTACCTTTGGCAAAACTTAGCAAGGTTAAGATCTCAGAAGATAAAATCAATAGCTTCTCCAGGGTGCTGATAACAATGTTGAGTTGAACAATGTTACCTTGTTCTTTTAGTGTCGTTCAGTTTTTCCTGAATTCACAGGTCGCTTCATTGATAACATTGTGCCAGCCTTCTCGACGAGCTGTCTCTCTGTGTGGCATCTGAGAAGCCCAACATCTGAGGAATTTCTGACACTTTAGCTTTAGCTTCCCTTTCTGTCCGATCTTAATAATATATGTGCCTGAATAGATGTTCATCTCTATAGGTTACAGGTGTTGCTTTTAAGAAAATCACATTCCCCGCTTCGGAAACTCATTGCAGAGCCGGTATCAAAGACGGATCAAGTTCAGTTACATCTACCAACGACCCTGCAAGAGTTCAATCATGAATCTATTAATGTTTTCCTTGGAACGAAATAAGGCTCTGGGGCCCCCAGGCAGGACGGGAGGACTAGTCTGTGCCAAAACGGTGGCCATGCAGCGTGTTCATTTGGCCAGCCCCACACTCAGCAGAAAGATAAGTCTCCGCTCATTAATCATTTAACGGAAGCAATTTGTGTTGCACCTGCTTGGAGCTGCAGGCTATTAGAGGATCCATTGAGGAGAGTATTAGAGGTCTAATGACTGAGAGCGGGCTCGTTTGTAACTGTATTGGTTTCTCGGGTATAACAGAGGGCACAGTCCACGCGATTCTCCACAGATATGGCTCGGATGCGAGTTAACGTCCAATCCCAGAAGTCTGCCTCTGTGATACACACTGAGACATACACTGATGTTTTTGTGTGTGTGCGTACATTTGGATTAATTGACAATTTCACTGCGAGTGACTAGAGAGGGAGAGTGGAGTTTCACATCTGTGCAAAACGCTGGCACTTTTCATTATCGAGACTGGAAAGCAGCACCTTTGCAATGAACAAAACAAAAGCGATAACAAAAGCAAACCAACAGAAACGAAATGTATAATATGCTTCATAAATGTATCTCGTGTGGACCTGTGTAAACCTGAAGATCTCCAGACTGCTGGAGTCAAGGTTGATGATGAAATCTAAATCAAAATTTCAACCCACCTGTGAGTCATAAATTAAAAACCCAGAACTCCACAGCTGGATTCGGTAAAAAGTGGGATCCTCCGTCCAACAGACAGCACTGAGTATTGGAGCAGGAACTGTCTTCTGGCAGGAGCGTGAAGGTTTTGATTTGGCATGGCTCCCCACACGTGATGTGAGAGTCCTCTACTTGTCCGACTTTAGGTGGAGAAGTTAATCAATAGCAGATCAACCCAGGGGGGAAACTGAAACTGCTCTGTGAAAAAGAGCCGAGGGGCACATAAACCCCTTCTCACTCACAGATAATGCACATTTTTTATTCAGGAGGGCGAGCGGAAGAACCTGTCAATCGTTCCAATCAATGCCCCATTTATGGCGGTACCGCCCACGAGGAGCACTGTCTGAAAGCACTTTTACCGTGAGTTATGTTTCCACGGTGCATATTTAAGGCACAGAAAGGCTACAAGATATAGAGAAAGTACATTAATGTAATCAACAGATTTCAACAATACATTACAGAGCGCTAATGGCCCAACAATAAAAGGGCTCCACACAAAGCACTTGCATGTTTAAGCACTAAGGAGAAGCTTATTAATTTACAGGAAAGATCAAGCACATTTAGTTCTACAAGGGAGATTAAATTTCATAATATCTGGCAGTTTGGTAAACAAAAGCATTTGCGATGCCAAAATCACTGTTAACGGCGCTTTCACCACTCATTATTACTGAACTGAATCTCCATTACGTTCGCAGTGGTCCTCGGTGATTTGAATGGGTTGGCTGGGGCTCGGCTCTATCCAAAACACAACTTTGTGAGTCAAGTGCCCTAAGTACCTCTCTCTTCATCAAGCAGAACCCATTTGACAGCAACCGTGTGTCTGAGAAATTAGGAAACAACTCAAACAGTGTGTATGTGTGTGTGGTTTGTGAGATCTGTGTTGTATCAAACTTTTCTCAACAGCCAACAAAGCTTCAACTATCTTTAAGCTTTTTGTCCCTCCTTTCCTGGTATATATATTTATATAATCACCTTCATCCTGACACGTAATGCCACCTGGCGCTGTGTGTTAGCAATCCAGGACATTGGGGTCAGGCTGGAAGGCTGTCATGTGGTTAGGGACCTCCGTGTGCCTTGGAGAAGCAGGAGATGGAGCCAAATTTAGCCGCCCTGGTCCCTGGGCTCCACAGCACCAGGTTTCTCTCATCAAATACGACTTCTGTCCTTCAGATCCCTCTGTTGTAGCACAGGGAGGCTGGCGGCACAAACAACGTGCTAATAATACCAATACCAGTATTAATGATGGTAATTACAATAATGATGATGGTAATATTGTTGTGACATACACCTATCAGAAGGGTTATATTGAAGGTTGATACTATTTTGTATTTAACTGTAGACTATGTGTCTATTGTGTTGTGTGATTAGGCATGCTCTCTGTCTTAACATCAACATTATTTGGGGTGGATGCTGTCTTTTCTGTGGAGTTCAGAAGAACAACGGACAAAGGTATTTACTTTATAGTCCATATACTGATGGCTGCATTAGTAATTAATTTCAGATGGATATTTGTACGGGATTTGTTCATTGCGGTCCACGTTTTGTTTCTTCTGATTCTGAAATCCTGGCTGTGCTCTGCGGTGTGGCCTTGTGTGTGAGTTGTCGGTCTGTTGGCTATGGTGGTAAAAGGGTGCAGCTGTATTGGCATTATCTATTAGAATAAGTTGGCTTGGCTTGTGTCCTGCTGGCAGTCACTTTCTAAAGCACTCCATTACAAATACATGGATCCAACTGTTAGCTTAGAGATAAAACTGGTTTTCAGGAGAGATACAGTGAGTGGATTACTCCTTTGCAGTGTTGAGTGGGAACACTCATTTTCTTTATAAAGGTTGTTGTGTTCAATCATCAATCAATTATTTAAAATACCACCCATTGCAAAGGAATTGCATTTTAGAGACGGTGTTTACAAGAGATGCAAGTCATTGTCTATATTAAGTACAACAGATTAATATATGCTCATCTTCAAGAGAGGAAATGCATAAATAAACAGATGTCATTCGGCAGAGGAAAAATAAACAACCAGGTGCATATATACATATATATTCGGGTTAAACACGTCCTGTGACTGAAAACAGCTTCACACTGAATTTCTGAACACAATCAAACTTTTAAAATCATTTACAGAAAAGACTACTACTACTACTACTACTACTACTACTACTACTAATAATAATAATAATAATAATAAAAACACATTTCAATGTCAAGGAACACGTTGCTCTGAACTATTTTCATCGATGCAGAAATCCCAATTTGCAGAACATACTGCAGATGTAACAGTTTTCATCCTAGACTTTGAGAATAACAGAAGTTGAGAAATTGAGCGCAAGACTCGCCACACGAAGGGGATTTATCTCGGCCCGGGTCCCGGGGCCCTCATAGACAACACCGGCTGCCTGACACGAATGCATTACTTATTCCTCGCCGCACAGAGCTGGATTATGTACCTAGTGAGCCCACTGTCACTTACGCTCGGATGCAAAGCAAGAGATTACTCGGGGGACTCTGAAAGTTTGTGTTTATGTACAGTAACAGCACAGACAAGGACACCACAAATCAATATTATTCCTCTGTCTAAATTGAAACTGACAACACCCTGCAATGCTGAAGCACTAAACCAAAATGAACAAATTTATTTTTTAATGAATTTTTTTCAGCACAGTAATATCTGAGTTCTTCTCGGCATACAAATGCTGCCGGCAGCCTTGGCCTCGTGCTGAATTGTTTGCCTGCAGAGCCGTTGAGTTCAGGGTCTTGAGCTTGAAATGGTTCGCCTGTACAGCCTCCACGCTGGACATGGGAAAGACACACAACACGCCATCGAAGCCTCCCTTGAGTCTCTGTGTCTCTGTATGTTCACAATGCCAGCGCCAATCCAAGGGTTTCAAAAATTATAATAGTGACATGACTAGTGCTGCTACTAAGAGTGAACAGGTCGTGGGAAGAGTGGCTCTTATTGTATCAGAGACTACATCTTCTGTTTGGTCGAGATGACTGTGAAGAATAGCTTTACATAATGAAGCCATTCAAAACAAACGTACATCCTGATCATTCCGGATCATTCTCTGCACAGGGGGACATTTATACACAAGATAAAGGTGTGGGAATGTGTGGAAATGCTGCTCTGTGCCATTGCCCTGAGTCCTCAAGTCAGGCTGCTTCGGTGGCTGTTTGCAGACTGTAAACCCCGGAGGATAAGTCCAGCTCTCTGTACTGGAGACAGACGTCTGCCAGGCAAGGAGCAGGGCTCTCATGTTTAGAGTATCTTCTCTGTGAGTGGCTGCCCATCTCTGAGCTTCCCAGGCAAGTGAGTCTCACTTAGAGTCTAATGGCCCTAACAACCCCATGAGATCAGTGCTGGGACTGTATGCAGTGCTTTAGATCTGGAATAGAGTGGAAAAGCCTCCTAGCTCAAGGGTTTCAGACTTTTCCTTTGTTATTATGTCTTTTTTTATTTCATTTTTCCTACAATGAAAATATTTGTATTAGCGTTGAATCCTGGCATGTCTCTTTGGACTCCAGCCCAAAAGATGATCGTTCTTTGTACTTGATCGCTGTGTAGTTTTGACCAGGAAGCCCACCCTCTGAGCTCATGGCAAGATGAAACAACTCTGCAACTCTGAAATGAATCGCACTGGCAGTTGGGCACACAAGTGTATTTTTGTAAAAGCTGTAAAAGTCGAGAGCTGATTTTAGCCCTCTTCTGAGGACTATCGTTCAGCCCTGAAACAACGTGCTGAGCTTCGGAAACACAGAACAGTGCTTGGATTAGAAAGTGCTTTCAGTTAGGAAAAAAAGAGTAACTTGCAGCTGGGATAGGGCATCACAGTTAAAATGCAATTTTGCAGAAAGAACGGGCACTACAATGGAATTGGACAACTATGAGATTAACTTGCTCTGTAGGAGAAGACAGTCTTACAGTCTTACAAAGTCTTACACAAGCGAGATGAAAGCATTTTAAAGGCATTGTTCTGTTCAAACAAAACCAAACAAAAACAGTAGCAGTATTGAACACTCATGTTATAAAAGAGGGCTAAACCATACATGAAGTAAAATGTTAAAAGCAATAAAACAATCATGCAGGGAGTTGTGCCTGTGTGTTTAACTCGCACAGGAGGCTAAGAAACAGAGCCAGACTCCTGGACTGATCAACAGCAACACATCAGACTGACGCCGGTGCAAAACTGCATCACAAATATCGAACCTTTAAAGTGTTCATCACAGGGGAGTTTCAGAGGAGCTCAGGAGTTATGGATTGCAGATTGCTGATGTTTGGAATAACAAAAGTATGAATACAGAAAATAGGAATAATCCTGTCAAGTGTTGTTTGGAGATTGAGATATGCTTAAATGAACTGGCACACAATAAGGAAAGAGGGTGTGCAGCTGTAGGACATGTTGTTGTATATTTAAAACCACAGTAACTCATAAGGAACAGCTGCGGCGCTTTCACCAGGCCAAAACCAGAACCAGGGCCAGGCCAAAAACAAGGACTAAAGATTGACAACTTCATTTACTAACCAAAAATAGATGTAAGTGTTTAAAAACTCACACGCCACACAGGACTGATGTGCTGAAGTGACTAAGTGCAAATAAATGACAGAACGAATGCATTAATTAATTAACCGAATGAGAAAAGAATAAGGATGTGTTGACGTTTATTGGGGAAACTGTATCAACAGGACTAAAAATGGAAGCGGGGCATAATTAAAGTCAGTACAAAAGAAATCAGGCAGAGAGGATAATTGAAAAAGAGGTCTATTCAGATTCCCTGTATATAAATACAATTTCAATGCCTCAAACACAAGAAAAACTACACAAAACATTAAACCAGTTCAAGCACTAGTACATCTTAAATACCCATCAACGTCTGAAAGCTGGCATTGACCCTGTTTGAATGCTTTATTCTGAGATGTACTGGGAGATTTGTAGCTGCTCCATGTACAGTATCTGTCAGATTTAGACTCAAGGTTGTCTAATCCTTTCTTAGCGCACCAGGCAGCACAAACAGCCGCGTCTCTGGCAGCGAACACAAGGCCGCGGAGACACAAGGCTGTCCTGCTGTGAGAGAGAGCGTTTAGGTTTTCATGAAATAAAATGTTTTCCCCCCCTTTCTAATTAGATTTGATCCCAATACACCTGACTCCACAATTTAGTCAAGCACCGACTGTGAGGTTTTATTACCAGCACACCCGATGTGAGTAACCTTTAATGTGCGTAAACTGCAATACACAAACTATTGCTCATATCTTTTCTTTTCCTCATCTCACTCAATAATACTGTGACTTAAATTTCCTTAGATTTACAGCATTGTTTCTCCTGATAGTGTCTCCTGATAGTGTCTCTTGTGTGTTTGTGTCTGTGTGTCTGTGTGTGTGTGAGTGTGTGTGTGTGTCTGTGTGTGTGTGTGTGTGTCTATGTCTGTGTGCCTGTGTGCCTGTGTGTGTGTGTGTGTGTGTGTGTGTGTGTGTGTGTGTGTGTGTGTGTGTGTGTGGGTGTGTGTCTGTGTGTGTGCATGGGGGGGGTTTCTTTGTACATTGTCAGTTTGAATTGTAAACGCAAACATGCAGAGCCTTTCCCTCTCCTTTCTTCACACTCTGCTCGCATGCGATCTGCATCTGTGAGAGATTTTCAGCAGGGTTCGGTTTTGATGAAAAGAACTGAGGCACTGAAATGCACTGACCACGGCCCAGCGTGCCACACAACAGGATCAGTCGAAATCACACACAAAGTCACGTCAATTTAAAATATGTGTTTTATTAAAGGTACACTATCCACTTAATAGCAATGCAAGTTTATGCCACATAAGAAGAGACAAAATAGAGAAGGTACAGTTTGTTTAATGATGAGGAAAGGAAGATATTGGCAAGACAAACGATCATTTAGTATGAAAACGATACATCTCAGCTTAGAGCATCAATTATGCACCCTGTCGCCAGCAAAGGGAATATGAATGAGATCCCCTTTGACATTGCGGTCTGGCAGATAGATTAAAATAATTGCGACTGTGTTAGCCAGGGAAGAGAACTCCTCATGGAGATCTTTATTGGAATTTGACTGTCCCTACAGGGAGACATTTATTCATTATATGCCAGCGCTTAGGGTTCAAACAATCACAGGGGCAAGAGAATTCTTCTGGAGGATACTGGTCAGGATCTGCTTGATGGTCACTGGCTTCACGTACATTGATACTCTTCAGCCCTCGTCCTGGAGATCCCCCATCCATCAGGTTGTATGGGTATCTAAAAAAGACACACGGTCACGATTCCCCAAAGAAAAGAAAGGAGAGAACACACTCCAACTGTGACCCATTCTGTGCGATCCCACCAGTGCTCGGGAGGCGTGGTGATCGTCACTGCTGGGCTGCTGCCTTCAGTTAGGTGGATGAGCCACTTAAGGTCTGAATAAGCAGCGCAGAAGAGAATGTGGATTTTCCGACTGAGCAACCATGAATCAAATTGACATGGCAGCACGGCTGCCTGTTTACTCTTTACTCTAATGCAGACAATCTGAAAGAGTCACTATTTATGTATGTATACATGTATGTATTTATTTGCTGATGTTTGCAAGCAGCCTGTAAGAAGCTCCTGGTCCGAGCTGTGATGTTAATGGCATTGTGCAGAACAACGTCTGTTTTTCATCTTATGTGGGTATTCATTTTAGGTCCTCCCTTGAGGTCCAAATCCACAGATGTGAAAATATCGTCCTGGGTGAAGTCCCAGGTGTCGTGAGTGACGCCCTGCAGGGAGGACATGGACACACAGGGTGCCGGCGAAGAGACAACAAGAGGCAATTACAGGAGACGAGATAATAATAGTCTTCCTGTGTTTCACAGGAGCGCCAGGCGTGGGAAGACTTATGTACGATATTAATTTCCATTTCTCACATGAAAAACGATATGCTTGTGAAGTAGCCTAACTTCTTTGTATTTAATTAACACTCTCTTTTGCCACATCTTTCACAGACCAAGCAGGGTCATCTGCCGCTGAGCAGGATCGTCCTGCCGGGCTTGTCCCTCTCCGAGGCGCAGGGACACGCTTTACCTCTGGCAATGTACTGAGCTGTAGCAGCTTTCTGAAATACGCTTCACTAGTTCCCTGCACTACAATCTAGAATTAAATGTGTGTTCTGGGCTATCTGTGTACTGTAGTGAATTATCTGAATAAAGTCTGACATTATGTAATGCAGATCAGTACAGATGCGACGCCGTGAATCTGACATTGCAACTGACATGCCATTTAATCTCAAGGCAATTATAGACATATACAATAATGTTCTTCTATAAAAATAGGTTTAATATTATCATCATTGATGTAAATGCACTGCTGGACGAAGGCCTCCCCAAGATGCTTCCACTTCAGCGAACATTAAATACAATATACATACACACATATATCGTGACACAGCCAGGGGTTTCTCAGGTGTGTTGGGGAATCGGGTTACCGTGAGTATGTATGTGTCATGAAAACAAAACCGTAGCCTTGACAGAGACAGAAGGTAAATCCAGCTCGGTTTAGGGCACTCAAGTCCCTGTCTGCCCCCGGGCCCCTAAATGACTGCCCAGTCAATAACACAGAAACTAGACCCGGAGTTGTGATTGAGAAGTGGGGGTCATAGCCGGTTATAGGTGCAATTCAATAAAGGAAAGTTGGGGCTGTCCTTTGCTGTGGTGAGAGCCGTGGCAGTAGGATCCCCAGGTGTGTCCAAGTGCACCTGTCAGACTGGAAACTTCCCTTCACACGGTGTTGTCATCATGTCACATACCATATCGTGCACATCATATACGGTATATATGTTTGCATCATCTCAATAAATGGGATGCCATATAAAGGCTCTGAATACTCCTGCAAGGCACTGAATATTTATTAATTCAAGCCGTGTAAATATTTCAGAGACTTTGTGAGATCGCGAGGTGTAATTGAGTTCTGGAGATCCCAGCATTAAACCCAACTCTATAACCGTTGGCACACGAGCCAACTCCCTGCTCATTGTGAGGCAGGAAACTCAATTACAGCCGGCATTGTGCTGTATTAAAAAATGCAATGCGTACAATTCTTGCAACGATGCAGCTACATCTCTCGGGGCAGAATCGCCTATTCAGAGCAGCCACACGAAGACTTTTCATTCAGAATTAAATGATAATAGGGCATAATTCAGCCACTTTTCACGTCTCAGCGATTTGCTTCGTGTAACTATATACTGGGGCACCGCAGAGTCCGTCCTCGTGAGGGACCGTAGTCTGAGAGACAGATCCCAACCTCCTCATCCTCTCCATTAGTGAACAGGCATAGTTACCCTTTCAGTGGACATCTTCTCATCTCTTTGCTGCACATAAGCATTGCTTTAGTTCTTAGGTTTGACTGAAATGCTGATACTGCTCTACCTGCCTTACAGTGCAGTGTGTCAATGAAGATCAGAGAATAAAGGTCAGCCTCATGATCTGGTTCATTGGAGTGAACATTGTGGCTCCTCAGCTCACCTGTCATCTCGCGTGACAGTGTTTTTGGATTTGGTGTACATTTAAGATAATCCAGTCTTCACAGATGTATATAAACAGACTAAGGACAGATTAGGACATAAATCAACGACACAGGCCGATTTTTAGATGTTTTTTGCGGGGCGAGAGGGGCTTTGGGTCGATCCAATCGGCAGTATTGTTTGTTCAGCTTAAAGGTAATAGTGCAGAAAAATAAAACACCCCACTGTCACTGATAACCCTGACACAAACCAAACAGAAAACAAGACCGATCTTTAAAATGCAAGCCATCGCACGGGCTAAAAAAAGAACATGATATAAATCTCACAGAGGCTTGCGAAGGAGAAGGTCAGTAAACGACTCAAAACGGCAAAGGAGCAGATTTGAAAGCCTTGGCAATGCTGACAAATTGTAAAAGAAACACAACTCCAATCAAGCACACACCCAGGGACAGGCAGGCAACACAATCAAACAGCCTCATTTAGATACGAGCTCATTTAGATCTCGCCTGCTTCATTCTGCAAACAGGAGAAATGTTTAAACTGCCTCTTGAAGTTTTTAGCTATTTTATTTTCCCGTCCATTGCCTTTAGCGGAATAATATATTCAATTTTTATTTCATCCACTGAGTTCTGCTTTTTTCTCCCAGCTTTCATTGTCTAGAAATCATTGACAACTAGTTTGTTGCCCCGAGCAGGCAAACAAGCCGAAACTGTTAACGTAGCGTAATCTGGCTGGAGCTCAGTTCCAGGGAAGGACTGACCTATTTATTGTCAGATAGTTGTATCTCAAATGTATGGAATTAAAAGTTAGTTCACAAGCTATTTTGAGCATCACACCTCTGAAGAAATAACACGCAATGGAGAGTCTGCTGAGTGACACGCAAGTGCTATAAATATTGAAATCATATTGTACTGAAAGATCTCGAATGGGGTGAAATCTGGGCAGAGATGCTGAGGGAAGATGCTGTAGGAGTGAACGCAGTCAAACCCCATCACACTCCACGCCCTGCACCCGTTTCCTGCCTGTCTTCGCACCGCAATGCTATTCCAGGTAATGAACAAGTGGCAGTTTTCCCCTGTTTTCCTGGAGGTGTGTGCGAGTCTGTGAGCCGGATTCGCAGTGACAACCTTGGGCCGTCGATCAGGGGTCCGGGAGTGGGCAGGAGGCTCCTGCAACAGAATATTAATTAATTTACAATACTCTATAGGCCTTCATTAATCTTATTCAACCCCCGTGCCTTCCTGTTAAACATTTATCCGATTTGCATACAAATCAGAATTTCGAAGTAATCTACTCTGTCAAAGCAAGGCCAATCCTGGAAAAGTTCTCTTTATATCCACTAACACCAGGCACAGTATTGTGTATGGACAGAGTCCCTCTTTATGAATTTTAGATTGGAGGCCCTGTTTTGGAAGGTGGCTCTCAGGGTTTGTTACAGTCTGTAGGACGGGGTACTTTTCACAGCAAGCAGCTTCTAAATCAACATCAAAGATCATAAACAAACTTTTGGAAAACTCTTGTTCATCTAAACGGCAGCTCTAATTTACTACTACAATTTTGATTGTTGGGGGGTTTGGGGGAATGCTGCGTGTGTGTTGGAATTGTGCTGTACATGTGCTATCAGTTTATCATCTTTACTCTCACTGCCTGTCACTGTGTGAGCGGAGGGACTCCAAGAGAGAGGTCCCGGAGTCAGAGATCGGGCCACTATCGAAGCATCTCGCGCTAATCGTATGATTTGTCCCTGGCAGGCGGCGCGGCTCGGTTCCTGCGCGGTGAACGTGGACGTGCGTGTGAGCAAGAGGGCAGCCCGTGGATCAGGCAGCCTGTCAGCGCCGGCGGGTCGAAGTGTTATGACAGCCGGGAAGGCATGCAGGATGATTCTGACAAGGTTGTTAGAGCCGAGATGTTTTATTAATGTCCCCAGAGGAATATTTGTACGCTCAATAACAGTGCGCGTAACTAACTCTGATGAGCAAATGTTTCTTTATGCATCTGTGTTGTAGTAGAAAAAAATTTAGAAAAGGTTAGGAACACAGTGCTGGCCTAAGTTTTTAACGTGTAATCTTTGACTTGAACACCTTTTGTTTTCATCACCTGTCACTGCCATGACATCCATACAACACAATGCCTCCTTTGTATGGAAGACAAACCGTAGTCTTTGTAGAACATGCTTGCCTGGTTGACGAACAATAATGAGGCTATTATTACAGATTGAGTTACTGAGGGATAATTGGCACCATGGCATAATAATTAAAGGGTTCCAGACAATGATGATCAACTCGTGCTCCTGGAGATGTTCGTGATATGAAATTGACTTGGACTGGTCCCAATTTGGCACCTTTGCGTCAGAAGAGGGAAGCATGGCTTGGCAAAGCAAGGCTGCAACGTGAATCAGTCTTCAGGAACAGTTGAAAGGTATGTCAACGTTGTTTGCCAGTGATTTGAACCCAGGTGTGTGTAGGGTGGGGGACATTAGCAATCCACAATCATTTCAGTAACATCCAGATAACATACAGACGGGCGACAAATTAAAGGAAAAACCTGAATAAATGAGTGGAGGAACATAATGAATGCAGACGCCTCCAAACAGGTGCACTGCATGATACAATTAAGCAATTAACATCCTATCCTGCTCTGTGCATGTATACAAATGCTGAGCAGCCCAGCTGACCTCGATTTTGGATCAAGAGGAAAGGATCTAAGTGACTGTGAAAGAGGGGGCTTTATTGGGGCACCATAGGAACTGGTCTACAGAGATGTGAAAAAAGTGATCTGGTCAGATGAGTCCTCCTTCACCATATTCTGGACAAGTGGGCGAGTGCATGTGTGGGACACCAAGAGAACGGGACAGGCCTGACTGCTGGACCCTACAGTGAGGGGGTCCGGAGGCTCTGTTGTGCTGTGGGGGGCATTTTCCTGGCATGGTTTGGGTCCACTTGTCCCTTAGAGGGAAGGGTCACTGGAAATCATGACAGAGTGATTCTGAGTGATCACCTTTATCCTGTTGTGACACATTTCTCTCCTGATGGGAGTGTCTCTTCCAGGATGACAATGTCCCATCCACAGGACATGAGGGTCACTGAATGGTGTGATGAGCATGAAAATGATGTGAATCATATGCTATGGCCTTCGCAGTCACCAGATCTCAACCCAATTGAACACCTAATTTGTCACCTGTCTGTATGTATTCAAAATGAGTGAAGATCTTCGCAAGGTTAATTAGGAGTTTATAAGTATTTCAATATCTTTTCTCAAACAGGTAGCAAGGTTGTTTGAGTTTCTAATGTATGCAATATTACACAGTGCAAATTGCTGTGCATATCTGCCCGATATGAATATTTTCATGAGAGAAGTGTGTTTATATCCAGTATACGCCAGACTCGGCAGCTGTTGTATCTGTTCCATCTTTGCTTCGAAGTGTTGTAGCATAGCCTAGAAAGTGACAAAAAGGGGCACTATTTTATGTATATCTTCTTATATTGCTTATTACTTTGTCACTGAAACTACATTTACAAAATCAGCTGTTAGTACAGCTCTTCAACTTCATCTTCCTATTTGTCATCCTTGCCAGCTCTTGAGATGTTTCCAGGGGAACCACATCTTCCTCTCTTCTCTGCCAGCTCTCTCCACATGCCTGCCTAAACACACAAAGACATTTTAATTAAAACTAGGTTCACAAGTGTTTGCTGATGCTGTGTCCTGGTTGATCCTGGGCAGGGGGGACAGTAATGCATGTTCCCTGGGGTTGCTAATGGGACAGAGATATGCCTGCTGGATAGACTCAGACCTCTGTGTCACCTGAGTGTTCTCTCCTGTGTGCGTGATGGTGTGTCGGTGGCTGTGTGTGTGCATGATCGAGGGCACCGTGGGTTTGCAAGTTTGTTCTGGTTTAATAGGAAAACAATCCAACCGGGATAAGAATAACAAAAATGCTTTCGTTCATTAAAAACGTTCCTTCCTTCAATACTCTGCATATGTATAGCTCTGAGACCCCAAACACACTGCCATTCAATTTCAGTGTGCATAGAACTGTAGAAAACTAGTATTTATACAGATCGAGAAATAGTCATCTACATGCACAACCATGCCTATCCGTAATGAATGCTTTATCTGAAAGGCCATTACTGGTCTCAGACAACTCCTCTCTCTCGTGTTGTGTGAATTGTGCTGTGTCCCACACCCTCAGTCTGACAACTCTCACGGACTGAATCCCAGACGAGGCCCTCTGGCAAAGAGCTACACTTACCGAAGGTTAGACGACAGCACAGGGTCTGTAAACGATGGATCTGCTTATGGAAGATAGGAGAGGTTGTCCCAGGGTCGGCAAGTCAGGTGATGCATTGTGTGGTGTTCCTCGATTGTGGGATAGACTTTAAACATGTCCCTGGGTACTTGTGTCATTGCTGATGTGGAAGAGGTCCTCTGGATTGACATGGTCAATGCCACTCATAATTTTTAATACCTGGATCAAGTCCCCCCCCCCCGTAGTCACCTCGGTTCCAGGCTGAAGAGATTCAATTTGTACCCTATCACATTTTGATTTATAAATAGTAGAAAGTGGCTTCTAACAGTATATTACACCATGACAGGGTGCAGGTATGTACAGTGAGGGAAAAAAGTATTTGATCCCCTGCTGATTTTGTACGTTTGCCCACTGACAAAGAAATGATCAGTCTATAATTTTAATGGTAGGTGTATTTTAACAGTGAGAGACAGAATAAAAACAAAAAAATCCAGAAAAACACATTTCAAAAAAGTTATAAATTGATTTGCATGTTAATGAGGGAAATAAGTATTTGACCCCTTCGACTTAGTACTTGGTGGCAAAACCCTTGTTGGCAATCACAGAGGTCAGACGTTTCTTGTAGTTGGCCACCAGGTTTGCACACATCTCAGGAGGGATTTTGTCCCACTCCTCTTTGCTGATCCTCTCCAAGTCATTTAGGTTTCCAGGCTGACGTTTGGCAGCTCGAACCTTCAGCTCCCTCCACAGATTTTCTATGGGATTAAGGTCTGGAGACTGGCTAGGCCACTCCAGGACCTTAATGTGCTTCTTCTTGAGCCACTCCTTTGTTGCCTTGGCTGTGTGTTTTGGGTCATTGTCATGCTGGAATACCCATCCACGACCCATTTTCAATGCCCTGGCTGAGGGAAGGAGGTTCTCACCCAAGATTTGACGGTACATGGCCCCGTCCATCGTCCCTTTGATGCGGTGCAGTTGTCCTGTCCCCTTAGCAGAAAAACACCCCCAAAGCATAATGTTTCCACCTCCATGTTTGACGGTGGGGATGGTGTTCTTGGGGTCATTCCTCCTCCTCCAAACACGGCAAGTTGAGTTGATGCCAAAGAGCTTGGTTTTGGTCTCATCTGACCACATCACTTTCACCCAGTTCTCCTCTGAATCATTCAGATGTTCATTGGCAAACTTCAGACGGGCCTGTACATATGCTTTCTTGAGCAGGGGACTGCAGGATTTCAGTCCTTCATGGCGTAGTGTGTTACCAATTGTTTTCTTGGTGACTGTGGTCCCAGCTGCCTTGAGATCATTAACAAGATCCTCCCGTGTAGTTCTGGGCTGATTCCTCACCGTTCTCATGATCATTGAAACTCCACGAGGTGAGATCTTGCATGGAACCCCAGACCGAGGGAGACTGACAGTTATTTTGTGTTTCTTCCATTTGTGAATAATCGCACCAACTGTTGTCACCTTCTCACCAAGCTGCTTGGCGATGGTCTTGTAGCCCATTCCAGCCTTGTGTAGGTCTACAGTCTTGTCCCTGACATCCTTGGACAGCTCTTTGGTCTTGGCCATGGTGGAGAGTTTGGAATCTGATTGATTGATTGCTTCTGTGGACAGGTGTCTTTTATACAGGTAACGAGCTGAGATTAGGAGCACTCCCTTTAAGAGAGTCTCAGCTCGTTACCTGTATAAAAGACACCTGGGAGCCAGAAATCTTGCTGATTGATAGGGGATCAAATACTTATTTCCCTCATTAACATGCAAATCAATGTATAACTTTTTTGAAATGCGTTTTTCTGGATTTTTTTGCTGTTATTCTGTCTCTCACTGTTAAAATACACCTACCATTAAAATTATAGACTGATCATTTCTTTGTCAGTGGGCAAACGTACAAAATCAGCAGGGGGTCAAATACTTTTTTCCCTCACTGTACTTTGCGATTCACGGGTAGGTCAATGTTTTGATTCAGTCTAGCCCTAGTGCATTGTAGAGTTTTAACTTCGCTTTTCGTGTTTTAAATTCTTAACTTTCTGTATTGCTTTCCCACACTGGAGAAAGTGAGTGTACATCATCTTCCAGTTCTTGTTCATATGTTGCTTCCTCCACATCTCATTGTATATTTTGTTTTTCCTGCATATAATACTTCGCATTGACCCACTTTAGATGTAATTTGCCAGGTGTCTGCCCATGGCTGAATATTGCCCAAGTCCTTTTGAATAATCTTTGCTGCTGAAATTGTCTGCAACACCACATACTTCTGTGTCATCTACACATTCGACAAGTTTCCCAATGATACCAGAGTCTAGATCATTAAGAGAAATTAGTAGAGATAGTGGGAGAGAAATGTGGAGAAGTAAGTTCTGAGTCCCAGGATGCGTTCAAACCCCCCTGTGGGTCTGCCAGTTCGGCGTTGTCCTCGAATGACCGTCTCGCAAGGTGAGGAGGAGCGGGGGGGAGCTGAGAGGTCGTTCACTCCAGATGCTGAATAACACGGATGACAAGGGGAGCAGAGGATTATGGGAGGACTAATTGGCTGTTTCTGTTGATCCGGAGACCGAAAGCTGGAGGACTGAGTGAATCGGGGTCGCAGTTTTACATTTGCACTGATTGAGAGTGCTACCTGTTCGGTATTTATTTATCTATCTATTTATTTATTTATTTGTTTTAATAGAGGCAGGAGTTTAGTGTGGTACCATGTCTGGTCCTGTGAAAAGTAATGCTTACTGTCTGTGTCAGGGAAACACTGCAATAAGAACCCCCACACACACACACAAACACACACAAGACAAAGATAGTGTCACACACTAATGGAGGTCTGTTTGGTATATCAGTAATGCTGTGAATGTCCACTGACTCTTAAACCCAGAATTATAGAGTATTTATCTGTCTGTCTGTCTGTTTTCCTCACCCAAAACCAAATGCACATTTGTACGCGCTACTCTCTCGAACACACACAGCCAGCCAGCAGATCCATCATTTCTCTTTCAAGGGTCCAAGATCAATTATCAGTATTAAGAGCGCTGAATGTCGTGGCCCTGCAGAGGTGAAGGACTGGACTCCTCTGATCCCCCTCTCTCCGGCTTCAGCGTGGGTTACAGGCGCTAATGAAAAGGTTGCCAGCTCCCTCAGGGGCAGGCGAGCGGATGTGGGAGGAGGCGGGGGGGTGAGCAGGCAGAGGGGACAGCAGTACAAGGCCTAATTGGCCTCAGCGCCAGACTGCCTGCTTCCCCATGAGACACTCAATTCTCCAAGTGAAAATGAACAAAAAGGACCAAAGCAGGAAAAGAGAGCTGGAGAGCAGGTCTTTTGTATGAGGTGTGATGCTTTTGTATCCTGTAGCATTCGGCCAAATGAGCCTCTCCGACAACATATAAAACATCTACACAATACAAAACATCTACAAACTTAATAATCAATGATTCCTCTAATGAGGTGAACACTTCAGGATCATCGCAGGATATTCAGAATGTGATGAGTTTTGATTCTGTAACGGTGAAGTATCTTGACTATCTCCAAAAATAACATCTTAACAAAAACCATATTATTGGAGATAGTCAAGATGGGTTTAGACGAGGCAGATCATGTCTTACTAATCTATTAGAGTTCTTTGAATGCAACTGCAGCTGTAGATCATGTGAAAGCATATGATATGATGTACTTAGATTTTCAGAAAGCTTTTGATAAGCTTCCACACCAAAGACTGATCCTCAAATTGGAAGCTGTAGGCATTCAGGGTAATGTAAGTGAATGGATTATGAACTGGTTGATGTCTAGGAAACAGAGGGTGTCGATTAGAGGAGCTGCTTCTAACTGGAGTGAGGTTGTTAGTGGAGTTCCACAGGGATCAGTACTAGGGCCTTTGCTTCTTCTAATCTATATTAATGATCTGGACTCTGGGATAGTTAACAAACTTGTCAAATTTGCAGATGATACTAAAATAGGTGGCTCAGCAGATACAATCTTGGCAGCACAGGCTATTCAAAGTGAGTTAGATAATATTCAGTTGTGGGCCGACACCTGGCAGATGAAATTCAATGTGGACAAGTGCAAGGTATTACATGCAGGTAACAAAAATGTCCACTATAATTACACTATGGGAGGAATAGAACTAGATGAAGTAACACATGAGAAAGACCTAGGAGTCTATGTGGACTCCTCACTTTCTCCATCCAAACAGTGTGGGGAAGCAATAAAAAAGGCAAACACGATGCTAGGGTATATTGTCAAAAGTGTAGAGTTGAGATCAAGGGCAGTGATGTTCAGACTGTACAATGCACTAGTTAGAGCTCATCTGGATACTGTGGACAGTTCTGGGCTCCACACTTCAAGAAATATATCGCTGCTCTAGAGGCAGTTCAGAGGAGAGCAACCAGACTTATTCCAGGTCTGAAGGGAAAGTCCTACTGAGAGACTGAGGACCTGAACCTTTTCACCCTGGAACAGAGGAGACTACGTGGGGACTTGATCCAAGTCTTCAAAATCATGAAAGGCATCGACCACATCAAACCAGAGGATCTTTTCCAGATCAGCAGGGACACACACACCCGGGACACAAATGGAAATTGGGCTTCAAGGCATTCAAGACAGAAAACAGGAGACACTTCTTCACACAGAGAGGCGTCACAATCTGAACAAACTCCCCAGCGATGTGTCTGAAGAGACAATTTGGGAACATTCAAAAACAGACTGGATAGGATCCTTGATCACTTAGTTATTAATGGAGGAGAGCAACCAGACTTATTGAAGGGAATGTCCTACTGAGAGACTGAGGACCTGAACCTTTTCACCCTGGAACAGAGGAGCAGAGGAACAGAGCACGATGGGTCGAATGGCCTCCTCTCCTTTGTAAACTTTCTTATGTTCTTATATCCATTCTTCATCCAGACTCGACTGGTGCTCTTCATCACGAGAATTTACATTTGTTTACAGACTCTGACAAATGATTCCCCTTTTCAGACACCCCGGAAAAATGTTTTACATCTCCAAGGCAACAAAATGTTGAGTATTATTTTACAGGCAGCTGTAAATACATCACAGCGCTCCCTTAAATTTTATGACCTCCATTATATTACAAGGTAACTTCACTTAGACCCTGCCCTTTCTTGGTGACATTGCCTATTATTCACATTACCCTTTATAAAACTCCTAAACTCCAGAGGCAAATTAAACTTTAAGATGGAGGGAAAGCTCAATATCTAAGACACGGGGCCCTATAATTTCCCCTCGGCTCGGAGAATTGATGGCTCTGAATTTGATCATAATGTATCTCCTTAACAAGCAGACGGCCCACCGCAGCACAGAGCTCTGACTTTCGCTCAGCGGACACAGTACTTTGGAGTAAATGGCCACTACAATAGCCACACAAATCTCCTTGTCAAGCGATGCTGGCAGTCCCCTCTTTTATCCTTTGAGTTACTGTAAGCGCCTGTGAGAGTAACTCTCGGAGGAAACGGCTGGGTGACCGGGCAGTCGGGACACAGCCGTCCACACACACTGAGACCTCTTCATTGTACTGTGGCCGTCCCTGCTGAGAGACCCTCATATGGAGTCATTTGCTGGGGGCTGGCCTTTCACAGATCAGGCAGACATGGCCCAGTGAGGGCACGATCCAATTGAACATAAGATCCACATAACGGATAGAGACTGAAAGTAAACCTGTGTCCTTAAAGAGCACACCAGCCAGCGGACCCAGGAACCATGCCCAGTCTCTGTCCACTGAGGAGACAGGGGTCCCAGACTGGAGCCCTGCTTGTGCCCTGCCGCTCAGAAACTGACTGTGATCTCCCTCAGATCTGCCCCACAGCATCACCTGTCCATCACACCTTCTGAAACTTTCCTGATGTCACCCAGAGCCCTGAAATCTGAAGCTGTCTGCCTCCTCTAGAGTGAAGTAGCGTACCTCTGTCTGTGTGCTCTCATCTGCCCCTGGGCACTTCCTGGTTAATGTTTCTTTCACAAAGAGCGTTTGCAGTTTTTGCACACGCTGTTGTTGTTTAGACGGTGACTATTATTATTACCAAAACTACTCCTTGTTCTTCTTGTTCCCTGTGAAGTGTCTCCAAATCCATTTCATCCACTTTGAGCAACATTTGGTGTTTTCTCTCCTTCTCTAAGTCTGCTTAATGCTCACAATACCGACTTAAACAAAAGCACGTACAGTTAGCCTGAGCAATATCGTGTTGTTGATAGAAAACATGTATATTATACTAATAAATAAACAAGAATAGCTAAGGAAGTCTGCAGTCGAGCTAATTAGCTTTCAGATGCACGGACCCCTGGGAATTCTCCGTGCCCTGCGTTCAGGGGAATGGACTGATAGCAGTATTCCTGGATACCAACATTACAGTCATTACAGAGCACCGTGATCTCCCATGGCTGCTGTTGGCACACAACACCCACACTCCTCAGCCCCAAGCCGAGCCGAGAGACCCACTCCCACGGCGCCAGACCCTAATGAGCTTGTACAGCAGCAATAACAAACTTCAGGATGGATGTTGAAAGCAGATGGAAGAAACTGCCATATGCAGAAATGTTCCCGTGTACTGGATCTCAGTGAACTGCCAACAGCAATACTTCAGATGAATGTCCCTATTTAGTATTTTGTCCCTACTTTATCTAGAATTGCATTCCGAGTCTGGAAAGATAATTGTAGTTTTGACAAGGCAGTGGTTAGCTAGGAAGGTTTGCAAATCATTGTGAATCAACGAGGATGAAAAGCACAACCTCTGAGATGGCAAAAGAGGTCTGTTTCTACCCCAAAATAAATAAATAACAAATGAAGAATCTGACAGCCACTTCAAAGTAAAAAATAAATAAAACCAGGCGGATGTCAGGGGTTCAATTGCACAAGAACAGAGGGGGAAGACCAGATGAGTGGGGGTAAAGGAAAATTGATTTTAACACTTTGGCAAGTTATAACCTCAGGGAGAGCAGGAAAATCAAATCAAATCATGAGTGATCGGAGCAGCAATCATCTCGGACTGGAAGAAGACTCTGGGTTGAGTGATGCGAACGCTACCTGACAGCGAGCTGAGATCCCCACGGGATGGGGGGTGGGCGCGGGGGAGGGCACAGGGGTTGGGCACTGGGGAGTCTCAGAGGATACAGCACAGCAATAGTGACAGGCAACACTCCCCACATGACCTTGAGTGGCATTGCCCATCAACTGCACTGTCAGCTGCTATGAGAATGGATTGCTGTGCTGTAATGAGCCCATTGTATGCAAGAGGTGATTGCTAGTTTGTTACATAAACAGGGAACTGGCACACACACACACCCACACACACACACACACCCACACCCAGCTGGGAACGCTATGCATGCACACACACACACGCACACAGATACAAAAGAAAACCTTACACTGCTATTGGTTTATTGTTTGCCACACGCATTTCTGTGCACAGTTTTCTATTGTATTTTATTGCATAGCTTCTCCGTTCACATATGAACCGTAGAGATCGGCCTGATCTGTGCATCGTATATTTGTCGAGTCGATAGCGTCGCTACGTGTTTCCTCGCCTTCACGAATGGAGCACGAATTAAATTCTACTTGACATTTGTCTCAAGGAGAATGCAGAGTCAGATTGACAGTCAGCTGTTGTAATTAAGGTGTAATTACTGTGTGCTTTGTGTCAGAAGTGGAAAAATAAAGACTTAGAAGGTTTAATTTGACTCACGGTGGCTCATCATTCATCATCGCTGGCACTGACACAAATGGATATGCATTTCCTTGAGACTAGGAGGAATTCATTATAGCCACAGGGAAGCTGATAATGGCTGACCTGTACATCAGTGTACTATTTGTGTAATTGAAACCTCTCCACAGCATCCATCACTCCTATCGCATGGTGATGTGCTGAGCCAGAGAGAGAGTGTCACCGGGGGGGGATGCTGTGACCCAGGGGCCTTGACGCTGGGCGGCCTCAAGCATCACACAGTGGAGTGTCGCACGGCGGGGAGGATAGGGGGACGTGTGTGCCGGGTACCACCTGGGAGAGCAGTGATGGAGAGCGTGTGAGGGCTGGAACACCCACCCTACTCCCAGTGGCTAGTTCTTCTGACTTCTCCTTCTTCGTCTTCTGGCTTTGTCTTCTTCTTCTTCTGGTTTCTTCTTCTAGCTTCTAGTTGCTTCTGCTTCTTCTTATTATTCTAGCATCTTCTGGCTTCTTCTTCATTTAGCTTATTCTTCTTCTCCTTCTGGCTTCTTACTTCGAAATGGTTTATAAATGGTTAATTGTGGTCTTCAAAGTTCAAGTTGTAGCCGAAGATGTTCTGTTTATCTCTCTGAATAACTGAATATGGATTGATAATGGATGCTTTTGCAGAAATTGAAGGATTGGGGTGAAAGGGTCACAAACGTGCAATAAAAGACAAGTAAATCAAGAAAGGACAAATAGCGTTGCTGACAAGAAGTGACATCTTTTTAAGTCCCCTTAATAATTTATCATTATGTTAATTTAAACTCTGTCTTTTGTTCTCACGGCAATTAAATAAAATGTCAGTGAAATGTTATTCCTCCTCTGATGGGTGGATTTACAGAGTTGGTGATATAAATTTCTCTGACACACTCCACTCCAGTCATCTTGAGCAGAGCGCCCTCCCCCCAAACCCCTGGAAGAAAGATCCGAGTCTCTGTCAGCCTCTGAATGTTAAGATGAAAGTGCAGAATGTCGGAAAATACTTTTTATTTTATTTATAAACGCATCAAAGTACTGCAGACCTAAAACTATCCTGCTACTATTTTAAATGCATCCTGTCTTGTATATAAATTGCCTTTTTGGAGAATTTAGTAGCTGCTCTAGCTGTCTGTGTGATGTCTTGCCCTCAAGTCTCCAGTGTCAGATGATTCATGGCTTGTTAAGACCAACATGATCGGCCATTCCTGTCTCTTCAGTGACGCGATGAACCAGCCGCAGTCTCTGAACAGATCTGGGTGCAGCAACGAACCCGCTCCACTACAAACTTGACATCTTACCAATGCACAATTATGAGCAACACATTCTGGAAAATAACAACCCCACTAGAAATCAAACAAACTATCTAACTAACAGCAGCACAAAATGGCTCAGAAAAAAACTCTTGTGTTGTGGACACGCGCCGGGCATTTAATCAGCCCTCCTTTGCTGCTGGATGTCTCCCACGTGTTCCTCTGTGGGTGGACACACAACGCACACTTTCAAAGGAATTCCCTGACGCATGAATATGCATGTAATTTCTGAGTTCTGCACAGTCACAAAGGAATACATTATACACAATTAGACAGTGTCAGATTGTGTTGAACTAGATTCAGCTGTACCGCAACACCTGGGAGTCTCAGCGGAGGGAGCAGGAAGCCATGAGAGTCCTCTTTATGCACAATCACAGGGAGCATTATCACATGGAATCATCAGCCTACTTAAACATCTGGTCCCTTTTGGAAAATCAGCGGCTATTTACCTAAAAGATGCGCCATTCCCTGCGTTATGAAAGACATGCATTAGCGGCACGGCTGCTGTGGAGCTCCTTGAATAAAAGTTGAACACGCTCTCCTGACAGTAAGTGGCTTAGTAACGCAGATGTGAAAAAAGTATGATCCGTGGAAATGATTTTAAAAAAAACGAACATGAACTTACTTGAAGAAGAGAATTATCACACACACACACACACACACACACACACACACACACACACACACACACACAGGCCTATTTAAAAATAAATACATACTGTATATAAATATATAAATCCGTATGGTGTGCTGGCGTTAATGTGAGAGAGTTCTGCTCTCAGTAGTATTTCAGTTGCGTGTCTGCAAATGCCCTCTTATTCATGCATAATAAATACTGCTGCTAACGCTGACTAAGTGCTTATGTCCCTGATCGAAATGCATTTTGTTAATAAACATGATGAGAATGAGAGGCAATTCATATTCTTTCAATGCGGGATTAATAAACTGGAACTTCCCGAGCCAATTACAATAACTCCCGAGAACCCAGCTTAGCAAAGTTTGTTGGGAAACAAAAAAAAATAGTTTCCCCTCCTGGGCGGACCGCATTGCCACCCCCCCCCACGCCAGCCTGCGCGCTGTGATCTGTCAGGCCTGAGCGCAAGCGACGGATGATCAAAGAGCCGCCCGCGCCGCGGCAGGAGGCTGAGGGAGAGATGGGCCTCTCTGCACCAGAGACCGTTAACTCCGTCACCGCCGGCACGGAGACACCTGCTCGACACCCACAGCTGTGGCCACAACTGGCTCCCCTCAAATGTGTGCCTCCCACCCCCCACCTAGTGAGCAGAGCTTGACAGTAATGAACTCACAGTGACAATGGCCAGGTCTCTGCACAACATCCCCAGCCCCTCAGCAGCCCGCCATGAGCCCACTGTGCACACGTAGAGGAGGGTTAATCAGATTGCACGGGTGTCTTAAAGACATGATGTTTAAGCTACAATCTAAGACGCGTTTGACATAATTAAAGGAGTTAGGCACCACAGGGCTGCTTTTATCTCTCTCTTTCTTCTCCAGGAGACAGGTCAAGGCTACAGAGCTCGCAAAATGCGCCTAAACCTCTTTATAGCTCGGGAAATTTCCTAAAGTGGACCCTGTAGAGTCTTAAAAGTGTCTGGTGACATTGCTGCATTATCGGCACTGCAGTGTAATTACGGGCGCAGGCCATTGTGCAGGACTGTAAGTGCCGGCCGAAGATTTGCAGCTCTCGTGTTGTGACTCGCAAGTGCGATGTAGAGAGAGAGCACGGCGTCCGTGGCCAGATGGCCGTCCTGTGAAAAGCAGGATCTCTTTTCTGGAGTGAAATGTAGCGCGTAAATATGTAAGCTAATTAGATTTAATGCCTTCTGCGCCGCAAGCTCTCCGTAAGGATGGTAATTAACGGTCTCTAACAGCGGCCAGAGTGGACGGTATTTCTCTAGAGACGCGATCCAGGGTCACTACTCCAGGAGTAGGATTTAAAGCCAAGTCACCCATCCCAACCACCATACCCAGAAAAAAAAACAAATCAATGTCTTCCCTTCTCCTACCTCATTAACTTAACCCTTTCATGCTGCCTAACCGATGCAGTGTCAGGACATTGAATCTAGCCCAGCTGCAGAGGAGCTCTGCCACTTACAGGACCACAGCCTCCAATGATTATTTGCTATAACGAGGTTAAGGTATTGATTAAGGCAGCATTTAGGCCCCAAGAGATCAACACACCCAGTGGGGATTATTACATAATTATCCACCATCATCTTGAGTGATCAAAACCAGTCCCTATGATACCTTCTAGTTACAGACCACAGGAGGACAAATAAGACACCATCGGACATTCTCTTCAAGGTGGCTATTGCTTCTTCTGAGGGGTACAGTCCACCCGGATTTGCAACCTTAAGGAAAGTATATTAAAGTCCATGACATTCATTTTATTGTACACTGATTAAATTATAAAGTGTAATTCAGTAATAAAGTGTTTGTGTAAATATACCTGAAGCACCGCTGCCCTGGACGTGTGCTGTCCGAGAGGCAATGGGCCAGAGAGACACAATCCAGCACCAGAGAAACTGACAGTGCACTGTGCAGTAAACCTCTCTCTCTCTCCATCTCTCTCTCTCCCTCTCTCCCCCCTCCACCTACCTCTCCCTCTCTCTCCCTCCCTCTCCTTCTCCCTCTCTCCCTCTCTCTCTCTCTCTCTCTCTCTCTCTCTCCCCTTCCCCACTGTACACTTAACCTCCTTACCAGCAGCTCGTACATCATTACTTAATTAAAGTACACTCTGATGGAGATTAGAGGGAGTAGTGCAGGAGATCTCTTACAAATTCCACTAAAGCTCACGTTCTGTACATCTGGAGATAACGTCCTGTTCTCACTCCGACGTGCGGCACGTGGCAGCGGTAGGATTTGGGATAATGCCTTCCCAAGGAGCCGTGTGCCTTGAGAGTTTGCTGGAGCGCCCCACCGCGGCTCCGGGGGGTTCCAGTATGCATGTAGACGCGGTTAGGCGGAAAGCTTAAAGTGGGCTCCAGAGACCCAGTACACCTTTAACAAGCTTAAGGAATACTTGAGCAACTTCCTTCGGTGCTCAAGAGAGTTTGGTTCTGAAACAGGTAGAGGAAGTACAGTCAGATCAGCAGCTGTAAATCGCTCACATTCGGGTGACCTCTGGTTTGTGCGCGGACTTGATTTGGTCATATACTCCGTCTCCAGAACGGAAGACCACCTTCTTTTTTTTTTTCTTTGTCCCCTTTTGGAGTTCAGTGGAGCAGCAGGAAAGGGCAGATAGCAGATAAACTGTGACAGCTCCCAGGCGACAGATAAATGCTTATTTAAAGCCACTGGGATCTGGGCTGTGAGCTAAAAGCTTATCTCCAGTAACTCCACTTCTCCAGCGCTTTCTACACAAAAAGCGAATAAAATCACTGACAATAAAGCATACGGCCCAGCGACTCAGACCAGGGCTACCTTGTTTTCTGTGCTGTGAAGGCAGTCTAGTAGGTGTGCTTTATGACTTCATTTGCAGTTGCTTAAAACTCATAAACACGGTGCGTTTTTGCTCCACTTCTAATTTGCATGCATTACATTTTTTATGTTCTTTTTAACAAGCATAAAAGGAGAATTTCATGTGATCTGAATATTCATAATCTTTACATTTCCTCTGCAGGCGACTCTCTCTCCCATTAAGTTTAACAGGCCCCCTCCACTGCAACAGTGATCAACTTTCCTGAAAGGAGCAGGGAAAGAGTAAATGTTGGAAATTTACATTTTAATAATTCAGTGATTCAGATTCAGTTTTACTTTTTAATTCTGCTCAAGAGCGAAATGTGACAGTTTAGGTAAACAGAAGTGATGCACGATGGCGTTGGTGTATAAAAACACATCATCTTTGCATGATTTAAACTAAATATGACTGTTTTCTCCAATAAGGTGATTTTTATGAATGTGTTTGTGTTGTGTTCATGCTGAAACCAGTGAACAAACAAGAACATCATTCAAGGGTCAATTGAAAGCAGTGACAGAGAATGCTAATTTTTAAACATACAATCTCTACCGTAATACTATTTCCAGAATAGCAAACATTTATAACATTTATTGTTATGATCTCTGTTCGCAATCATGCCACATACCTCTGACTTTGACGTGTGTATTTCTAAACACATTTGCCATTCGCAGAGTAATCTGGGGTGATGACGGGACAAATAAAAAATAATACAAATGAAGACAATGTTTTCTGTTAAGAATCTGAAAGAATTCACTGCAGCCTCCGTAATGTATGCGCCGCTCGGTGCCGTGACCTACACGTGTCCTTCACCACGAGCCATCGCTCTGCACAGGGCTTGTGTTTATCTTCAATAAACCTCAGAGATTTATAGTTGCTTAACTAATTGTAGTTAATCTTCCCATAATTAATTCAACAACCACAACATGTATTGGTGCAGCAGCAAATAAAAAAAAACGAAAGAGAAAAAAAGAAAAAAGCAATTTCTGGCTTGTTTGCTCAGCTTAAGCAGCAATATATAATTCCCTGCCTTTATTATTCCACAGTTAAATAAAGTCAAAGCATCATTTGTTTGGACCCTGGTACCTGACACACTGCGGCCCCCCCGCCTGTGCTAGTGTTATCTGGCATGCCCAGAGGCAAAGCAGATCATGCTACTTGCGAGGCATGGATTATGAGCTATAATCCCACTGTTTGACTGCCTCCCCAAAGCCAGTCGAACAGCAGAGTGTTTAAGGAAGATGTCCCTCCTTATGGGAGCGGTGGACGGAAGCCAGGCTGCACACTGTCTCAGTCATGCGTCCTTATGATCACTCAATTATTCATTTCACCCTCGCGCCCATAGACGCCCTGCCGAGTCTCAATCAGCCGTCTCTCTCGCAGTGTTGGTGTGTGACTGATTAAACTGCCTTTGATACTGATATTGACAGTAAACAACTTACGTCAGACCCCACCCGAGTCCCACTCCCACACCTCGAGCAGCAGCTCCTGGCGGGAGCGACGGGGGAATCCTATTGATTTTTGGAGGGTAATAATTACGGACGCACCATACATAGAATATAAATGTCTCACCTCTCCGCCACGGGTTGGTCCCAGGAGGAGGAGACGGGCGAATAAGTCACTCCTGAGGGACAGGGTTTACAGAGCCAGCGAGAGCGAGGGCCACATCACTGTGGCAGAGCGCTGCGAGACGCACTGCCCCAGGTCTGGGAGGCAATTACTTTGTTTAAATTGAGGATCCCAGTGATCAGTCGGGCTCTGATTGCTCCGTCACAGCACCGGCAATTTCCTGACGAGGGATGACAGGGGGAGAGGAGCCGCCGCGCCCGCACCGCGTGACCCCGAGCGGGGGAGCGGAGAGACCTCACCCTCGCAGAAGATTACTCTCCCAAACGACTCCAGACTGAGGAGATAAAAGGAGGTACGAAATTGCTTCGCAGCCTCCCTGTATGTATAAGATATTACTTCCTATAGAGATCCGTAATGGAGAGGTTTCTTGCATTCTGCGATTTTCCTTTTTCAGTGGCGTTACTCTTGTTCCATCTACTGATCTATTATTATTGTTATTATTATTGTTATTATCGTTATCGGTCATGACTTGTTCGTGGTTGAGCACTTGACAAGTCACAGATGAAAATCAATATGGTTCAGCAGTAACCAAATGAAATCAATTTTCGTTCGCTGAATATATTACTCGGAAAGCAATGTATGCTAATTCATAATATACCATTTATCTTGGAGAGATCTTGAAGAGCTGCCATTGTAGGTTATGCCTTGTAATTTCCTTTGCGTGTGTGAGCGTGTGTTTACGGGCCCTGTTTCTCCAAATGACTCCTCGCGGCATTCTCCCTGAAGCAGAGATTGCAGTTTATGAGACAGAACCGGATCATTAATATTCACTGACATGGGAGTCAAAAGGTAGGCGAGTTCTGCGGCATCAAAGCAATTAAATATCTCAGCCCACAAGAAGCCAAGAAGAGCTTCCCTCCCAAATACGGAGACCTGACAGCCCCGGAGTGGGAGGACGGCGCCTGTCAGACGTCACTTTTGTTTTCCTGTTTCAGAACAAAACCAGACAAAGCACAACAAAGACATATCATTATGTTGCATATAGAGAGAAGCTACTTAGATCAGAACTAATGCAAGAACTTCTTCTTCGTGTAACGGGGCTCGTTATGTCCCTGAGCTCGTTACGGAGACACAACCTCTCTGTGAAATCTGTACAGCGTGTAAACCGTTGTGTAATTTAAACACATTAAAATTACACATTATCACGGTTGTAATACCCTGCACAGTGAAAGATGTTGTTTGGGCGGAATGTTAGTCCTACGGAAATTATGTTATTCAGGAGAGCCGGGTAAATACTACACACCGAGTCACTTTATTCCCAATTGAATTAAACTAGTTTACAGGTTGTTGCTGTTGTCTAAAGCTGGTACGCCCTGAGAGAAGCTACAATTCAATTTGTGTATCATAATCCGATTTGACCAGCGTGGCGCTGCTCAGGCTGGAGCTGCTGTTCGTCGGCGCCTTCGGGCTGTTTATTCCCGATATGAAACAGAAAACCAGGCTGATGTGACTCCGGGTGAGACTGTGAACAGGACTGGGCCTGCCAGAACTGCGTTTATTTCCTCTAAAGACCCACCTCATCACTGCGCTGGCCTTAGACAGGTGCATGTCCTGAGGCACGCTCCACTGGTGTCTGATTTCCGGCACCAAAGTCTTTTATTTCTTGAGCACTTATCCTCGAACTAAACATGAGCAGCCACTGCCAGCCTCCGGAACGAGATCCTGCCTCTTTTTCTGTCTTTGTAGTTGTTATTGCATTGTTATATTGTTGTGTAGAAGGCATATCTAGCTTTGCAGACGTTCTTTTGGGTTTGGGTTTGGGCGGGGGCGATTACCGTACAGAACAAGATGCCAGTTAAAGCACATCGATCACAGAACAGGGACCATGAGAGCTTAATAGCGCTGTAAAAGGTGATGCACAAATCTCTATCTGTGCCAAAGAAAATGTTCTTAAAAGCTAAACAAACAATGTCCTTTGTCCGCCAGCGCCACACGGCAGCACAAGACAGCAGTCAGCGCTGAGATTAGAAAATCTTTCCTCCAGTGCCCAGGGATATTCGCCGTAAGACTGTGCTGCCACCTTCACCGAGAGCATCTCCTGAAAAACAAGAGAGAGCCGAGGCTCAGGCAATTGCAGCTTGTTAAAGTCTCGCAAGGATGAGGGGTGAGGGGGGACATGTCATCGCCAGCCTGACGTTTATAGCTGACAAGTAGATACACAAGACCCTGGCTGATCTCCGATGTGCAGTTAAAGCTGATCACATTACATAATTAATCCACACAACTGCAACCTTGACCTTTCATGAGAGACCTGATGGGGGGAGGGAGGAGAGGCTGGTGAGTTGAGCTCAGGTGAGGTGTGTGTGTGTGTGTGTGGAGGGGGGGGGTGGTGGAGGTGTAATAGATTTACAAACCCATGTTCCTCTGACAGCGATGAGGAAGTGATAAATAAACGAGCCGTGGCAGAGCAATCTTGCCTCTGGCAGGGGACAGTGCTGCTGGGCACCTCCGTGTCTCCGCAGCGTGCCGGCCTGTCGGTCAACACAAAGTTGTGCTGCAGATGTACCTGAATTATAACTGCACTGGGACGCTTGAAAGGACAAAATTCAATGGCTGGCCACTGTCCTCTTGCATTATTGTAATCGCACTTGTTTGGCTTGCATTGTGCCTGCTTGACTCTGGACATTTTAATTCACTAATGTCAGTTTTCCCTGCATCTCTCTGGCACTTACGTAATGTACTGACGTGTTTAACTTGGGTCCGTCCGTCGGGCTGGAATCAGACGTCTGCTGCGACAGGAGGAGTCCTCTCTGAATGTCTGTGTGCCGTGCCTACTATCCCTGGGCTCCAGTGTGCGTGAGGTCAAGGCAGCACGGTGGCTGATTTCTACTCCAGAGGGGGCGGCGTTTCGGGGCATGATGTTTGGTCAGGTCGGATTGGAATCTGTGTGGTGCTTTGATTACCTCTGAATGATCTCGGTATATTCATGCAAGGTGTAATGTATTAAATAGGCTGTGGAGGAGTCTGTAGCTGTAAAACACGCACCTCTGCCCACAGGTGTCACTATTAAAAAGATTTGGGAGCTCTGACAGGGAGAGAACCATCATCACACATCGTACGCAGAGTCCAGAAATACTTGCTCCTTCAGTCTGCCAAGGAAAGGAGTCACAATTGGCTTTGAACACTAGCTGTCAGGATGTAATTTACACAGTATCGCAATTTATTCCGCACTGGTTTTTCCCTACAATTTCCCCTTTTTCAATAACATCTGTGCCGATGAAAAGACCCCAATCTGCTAAATTGTTCTGCATCTCTAAGAATGCATCTGCCAAATAAATCTAGTACTCTGCGCCGCTATGCCGCTTGCGTTTCCCTTCCTGTACATTTTCTTTATGAACTGAATAGCGATACCGTAAATGCACACCATCAATGTCTGCAACCTTCAACGGTTTAATTGTAAATTCCCCCCTAACTTTATTCTGACAGTAAATATAGAGTAGGGAAACAGCCAAAGCAAGGAGACAGAGAGTTTTACATTTACAACATACATTGATGAATGAAATCTCCCTCAAATTATTTTCTGACCAGTTCCTGGCTCCATCACTTGTCACAGATGTGTATTTGTTGGCGTATTTGTTGCGTTGCGTTGCGGGGTGGTTCATGCATTTTGCCACCAACACTGATGGGCATCAGTGCCGGCGCCGAACTAGTGAGTCGTTCTTCTGCCGGCGAACAGCCTGTGAATCATTGGACTGTCGACTCATATGCATGCACACACATTGTGAGGACGGCCTCTGCGGGATCCGCTGTGCACTAATCATTTTGACATCCGCCGAGTCCAGTTTAAGAGATCTGCTTGTAAGGATGTTTCGATCTCGGTTCTCGAGGTCTTCTGGCTTTGGAGGCATTTGTAATTTGCCCTCGAGGTAATGTCCCAGCACCTTCTGAGGTGAGAGGTGAGACTGAGCAACACCTTTTACTCGACAGAAATGGAGGGATGAGGTGAGAAGCAGGAAACGCTAAAGACAACTGACATTTTAAAGAAACCGAAATGCTGAACCCCGTGGCTTGTTATTGGGAGTCACGCGTCTGCAAACCTTTTGACATGAAGCCTGCTGTGGGGGGTTGTTTCTTGTGAAAAAACAAGACAGAACAAAACAAATAGAGTATTTGTGTGCAAACAGAAGTAAGATGTTGACTTTTCCTGGATGGGCATGTCAAAATATCTTTAAACCACTTCTTTAGTCTGGCGAGGCATATTGACCACCTGGTCACCTGTTTACTCACACATGACCAGCGTCTTTTCCTGTGGTGTCCGTTTGCAAGGTGTGAAGATGTGCCTTATACAGTCAAGCCACCACAACGATCGTCTATTACGATTGTATTAAGCAACACATTTCCTAACCTATTAGGATTTAAAAGCTCATTAACAGCTTGGAGAAAAAGCTGCAACCAGCTATGAATTAGTCATGACTTATGGCATTGAAAAATGTGAAGTGTTAAAAAATGCCATAATCTGCTTTCTGAATTCGGGGGACATTAAATCGGCATCAACAAAGCCACAGGATAATAAGATAGCGAATATATGTTTAATTACCTAATAAATCCCATTTTCAATTTTCACGATGAGTGATTCAACTGTCATCAGCAATCCATTCCAAACACGAGGTTTAACGCATTAGAGAGGGCTTTATTGGCGAAGGAGGAGTCCAAGCACAAGCCAACACAGGGTCAGCATGTGTCTGCTCACCATTAAAAGAAACAGCGTTGAAGACCAAAGTAGAAGAACATAAGCACATAAGAAAGTGTCCAGTCGAGAGGAGGCCATTCGCCCCATCGTGCTCGTTTGGTGTCCATTAATAACTGAGTGATCAAGGATCCTATCCAGTCTGTTTTTGAATGTTCCCAAATTGTCTCTTCAGCCACATCGCTGGGGAGTTTGTTCAGATTGTGACGCCTCTCTGTGTGAAGAAGTGTCTCCTGTTTTCTGTCTTGAATGCCTTGAAGCCCAATTTCCATTTGTGTCCCCGGGTGCGTGTGTCCCTGCTGATCTGGAAAAGCTCCTCTGGTTTGATGTGGTCGATGCCTTTCATGATTTTGAAGACTTGGATCAAGTCCCCACGTAGTCTCCTCTGTTCCAGGGTGAGAAGGTTCAGGTCCTCAGTCTCTCAGTAGGACATTCCCTTCAGACCTGGAATAAGTCTGGTTGCTCTCCTCTGAACTGCCTCTAGAGCAACAATATCTTTCTTGAAGTGTGGAGCCCAGAACTGTCCACAGTATCCAGATGAGCTCTAACTAGTGCATTGTACAGTCTGAACATCACTGCCCTTAAAGTAAATTTCTCCCAATCGCACTCTGTTAGCTGTTTGAACATCCCAACTCCAACTCGCTTCCCTGAGCTTAACCTGAAGAAACTCCTAGCAAATGGAAGGAGACATGTATATATTATTAATACAACAATAACATTTAACTTTACAGATTACCGAACTGTAATCCTTACACACAGGGCAGCTCCTTGCCCTTGATTTCCTCCCAGCTGTTGTGATATGGAGTGCGTTAGTCACGAATCTTGCATCAGGACCAGCAGGGTTTGCCTGGGCTCCTCCAACAGTGGCTTGCTTACACGCTGAGACCTACCGTGGGCCTGCTGGCACCCTGTCACTTCAATTAGGAGAAACTCCAGCCCTTGGAGCGCGCCTGATTGTGCTGGGAGGATGGCGTCTGTTTTGAAACGCATTCGGCAGGTTGTGCCTGAAGACCAGGCGAGATTGATGGCTGCAGAGTGATGTGGAAATTCATTAAGAGACCTCTCCTACCCAGACTCTGGGCTAATCCAAATAAAAAGCAATCTCTTCTCTGCTGAAGTACAGAGGGGTCAGGCCCTGCAATGTATTTTTCAGCCGGTGGCCCAGCTCGGAGGAGATATAACTTTCACTACAAGCTTCCCCATCAGGACAGAGACTAGTGGATAGCCTCTCTCAGCTCCGACCTTTAGTCACTCGCTTAGGTGTCTCCTCAAGTTTAGCCTCCTGATAACAAATGAATGAGACAGATTCAGTGATGATTACAAATAATCAATGGACAATATATTTATATAATAATATAATGTATTAGTAATTAACATATTGAGACGGAACAGTGCAGAAGTGCAGAGTAATCTCCGAGTTGCTGTTTTTCCCCCGTGTTCAGCATTATGATTTTGAAGACGCAGACCATGATTCAGCATTAAGTGTGTTGGGCCATTTTCGAGCCCATTTGATTTGCAGCAGTGTAGCAATTCATTACAGGCTTGATTCAGCGTGGTTTTATAGTCCATTTGTGCTTTATAAATCATTAACATTGATGCGTCCTCACACAAGCTCCTTTTTTTATTAAAAATAAAGTACTGTAGACGATTGGATATCACCCTGGAACAGAAATATGAAATGAAGGGCAAGACTGTATTGGAGATTAGAGTAAACAAAGCAAATACTGTGGATTAGTAAAGGAGTGAATTCAAAAGTTCACACACACATGCACAGGCATACACAAACACACACAAACACACATATCTGTCATCATCATGAGTCTTTATTGATCCACTGCCAGATCTGCAGCTTCTCTTTTCCACGTCACGCCTGCAACGTATATTATTTAATCCTCCCATCTTTGAAGTGTCTGTCTTCTCTTTTTAATCCCGTGGGATCCAATCGATAGCTTCCTTTGTCCATTTCTGATCTGTTCTTCTTCATGTGTGCGTCCCGTCGCCATTATCTCTCGCTTTCAGTGATGTCACATATTTTCAATTCTTCTCAGATTCTTTAATTGCTTTTTCTATCTCTTCTTGTTATTCCAAGCAGACAACTTTCCGTGTTTCTGTGTGTCGTCCGCAGTGTCTATAAAATTGTTGCATTTAGTGACCAAGTTTCCGAGCTGCAAGTAAGTGATGTATCAGACCAGCGGGCGAACTTCAGTTGTTTTTACTTTGTTTATTGATTGACTGCATCTGTGTTCTTTAATATAGCACAGCGTCTACCGCTTTACTTTAACTTACACTCCAACAAGTGTGAGAACTTTGTATTGATCATTCTACTGCACTTTTGTAACGCTAAATTAGAATTCTGTATTGATTTGTAATACTGCACGTTTGTTATGAATAATAATAAGAAGAAGACAAGGAAGATGAAGCAGAACACAAAGAAGAAGATGAAGATATATATATACACCGATCAGCCATAACATTATGACCACCTGCCTAATATTGTGTAGGTCCCCATTTTGCTGCCAAAACAGCCCTGATCCGTCGAGGCATGGACTCCACTAGAGCTCTGAAGGTGTGCTGTGGTATCTGGCACCAAGACGTCAGCAGCAGATCCTTTAAGTCCTGTAAGTTGCGAGGTGGGGCCTCCATGGATTGGACTTGTTTGTCCAGCACATCCCACAGATGCTCGATTGGATTGAGATCTGGGGAATTTGGAGGCCAAGTCAACACCTTGAACTCGTGATTCATCAGACCAGGCCACCTTCTTCCATTGCTCCGTGGTCCAGTTCTGAGGCTCACGTGCCCATTGTAGGCGCTTTCGGCAGTGGACAGGGGTCAGCATGGGCACCCTGACTGGTCTGCGGCTACGCAGCCCCATACGCATCAAACTGCGATGCACTGTGTGTTCTGACACCTTTCTATCAGAACCAGCATTAACTTTTTCAGCAATTTGAGCTACAGTAGCTCGTCTGTTGGATCGGACCACACGGGCCAGCCTTCGCTCCCTGACCCAGTCGTCTAGCATCACAATGTGGCCCTTGTCAAAGTCGCTCAGATCCTTACGCTGCCCATTTTTCCTGCTTCTAACACATCAGCTTTGAGGACAAAATGTTCACTTGCTGCCTAATATATCCCACCCACTGATAGGTTCTATGATAACGAGATTATCAGTGTTATTCACTTCACCTGTCAGTGGTCATAATGTTATGGCTGATCGGTGTATAATTCTTAAATGAGGCAGATCATGTCTTACTAATCTATTAGAGTTCTTTGAATGCAACTGCAGCTGTAGATCATGTGAAAGCATATGATATGATGTACTTAGATTTTCAGAAAGCTTTTGATAAGCTTCCACACCAAAGACTGATCCTCAAATTGGAAGCTGTAGGCATTCAGGGTAATGTAAGTGGATGGATTATGAACTGGTTGATGTCTAGGAAACAGAGGGTGTCGATTAGAGGAGTCGCTTCTAACTGGAGTGAGGTTGTTAGTGGAGTTCCACAGGGATCAGTACTAGGGCATTTGCTTTTTCTAATCTATATTAATGATCTGGACTCTGGGATAGTTAGCAAACTTGTCAAATTTGCAGATGATACTAAAATAGGTGGCTCAGCAGATACAATCTCGGCAGCACAGGCTATTCAGAGGGATTTAGATAATATTCAGTTATTCAGGGCCAACACCTGGCAGATGAAATTCAATGTGGACGAGTGAAAGGTAATACATGCAGGTTACAGAAATGTCCACTATAATTACACTATGGGAGGAATAGAACTAGATGAAGTAACGCATGAGAAAGACCTAGGAGTCTACATGGACTCCTCACTCTCCCCATCCCCAGCGATGTGGCTGAAGAGACAATTTGGGAACATTCAAAAACAGACTGGATAGGATCCTTGATCACTTAGTTATTAATGGACACCAAACGAGCATGATGGGTTGAATGGCCTCCAATCGATAGGACTCTTTCTTATGTTCTTATGTATAGATCAAATGCTAGCAGTAACAACAACATCAACATCAACCATTTATACACAAACTCAGAAACAACAGCAGCATAATCTAATTAATGATCTATTTTGTGATTGGCCTTAGGGTGCTTCAACCCAACAAACAAACAAACAAACAAACAAACAAACAAACAAACAAAAAGCACTTTCACTGCTCCTAATATAAATGTCTCCTTGAGCAGTGAATCTGGGAGCACAGCCTGCTATAAACCCAACTCTGCCAAGGTTATCGCTCCATTTGTGTGACACTCAAGCAAGAAATGTGCACGACTGAACAATTTACAAAACCAAGAGTCGCCCCATTCTCCGCTTGCTTATCTATTAACTTGAATAATACACTTCCCCTCCTGGTAACAAAAGGCCGCTCAGCAAAGATGTGCTTTTAGTGATTACAGCAAATTACTATGAATTAAAAGCAATTTTCACAAAATGAGACACTTTTCAAAGCAACAATTTCCTGCAGAATAGAGTCCCCGGGGAGAGGGAACATGTGCCGTAAAAATGCTCAATACTCGGCACCTTCACACCAGAGAGTAAACACACACAATGCAACATGCTTGATTTTAAGTATTCACTTAGGGAAAATCAATCAAAGAACCACCAAGTGATTGAAAACTTGAGCTCAGACTTTGGTCGAGAAAGTAGAGTTATTTTGTTGTTACTGAAAAACAGGAATTAAGTATATTCACAAAAATGTTTAAAAAAACATCACTTTGACAGCGATAAAGGTGGAGGTGGCAGGCAGGAGATACAGGATGGGTAAAGACAGGGAACTTTTAATAAGGCAGAACTGTATATTTTATCCAGGGTGAAAGTTCGGGGCACAACCTTTTCTTTGGGCACACAGATACTGAAATGTTACATACATTAGTTGGTTATGAGGAGAGAGAAGCCAAGTTTTCTCGTAATTACCCTCCCAAATAAATAAATAAATAAACAGAGAAAATCATGAATGTTTTGTAGCTATCCAACCATGCAGCTGCAGTTTCTGAATCAAAGGCAACGTTTGGCAGAGAGTCAAATTGGGAAGCGCTCGGCTCTGCTCAGAGCAGGGGCACAAGAAAGATATCTCCAAAAACACACTTTTTCTGAGGTAAATTCAGAACATTTTCACCCTCTTTTTACCGATTTTTTTACTTGGGATACAAGGAGTTTGAAAAGCACACTTCTAAGCTGAGCAAATGTCTCACGTTTCCCTTTGCGTAACTCTCCAATCACCTCGGGCCCTCGCGGCTGCTCTCCCTCTGAAGTCGCAGCTCCGTCACGGGCCTTCGTCTGTCTACGCTGCACTTTTTAAAAAATGCCTCTAATTCGCTCCCACAGTCTTCTTCCTCCGCCATAAATAGCAGAAATTAGCAGTCTGTTCAGGTCAGCCGACATCTACATGTTCTGACAGGTTTTTGCCTCAGATTTGCATTTCAATAGCTTTCTTTTTTAATGGAGTTTTTGGCGAACGACCCATTCCTTTGAAGTGTCATTACACTCTACCCGCGAAGTTCAGGGCGGATATTTTATTTAAGGTATACTGTGTACCTTCACACCATCTGCAAGATCGAGATTCTCTTCCCCCTCAATGTGCCATAAACCCGTTATTATAACTTCATGTCTCAGTTCTTGCGTTCAAAATGCTATTGTGGCGTTTTTTTCTACAGCTTCTGCAGATACAATTACCATCACAGTTCATCCTCAATACTTTGACATGCTTTGATACTGTTATTGTTAATACTATCACTAATGCTTCTGCCACTACCCAGTCTCATTGTCCTGGAAAACACAGCTTTATATCAACCCTTACCACTTCCCAAGTTTGAATTATTGTTATTGTTATTGTTAATAACACTTTATATTGCAGTGTCATTAATAAATGATTGATAACTGGTTTATAAAACAGTTAGGAACCATTTATAAACTATCACAAAACCTTTATAAGATATGACATCATTTATAATTAAGATTTGAAACAAAATACTGTATTAGCAGCTCCTTATATAATGATTCATCATCATCATCATCATCATCATCATCATCATCACCAGACGTTTACTGCTGTTGTTTAAGAAGTAGCAGGTTTTATGATCCTCAGATCCTTGCCAATGCTTCATAACTTCACTGTGTATCCCTTTTCTTCTTATGGGATGAGTTTCATTCTGTATTTGTCTGACAGAATATATATATTCATATAGACACACACAGTATGTAAGTTAATGTAAAAAGCGCAAAGGAGAAACTTGATAAAACTCCTCTGAGGTGTGAAACTGAAGGGTTCATTCCTGGCAAACACTCTGTATCTAAACATCCGGAGCAGGCATCCATCACCATTGACGCAGTGTAATGAAGATGGATGTCTGGCTCGCCGCGGTCCTCTGATCACTGCCTGTGTAATACAGGCTCGCTGGACCGCTCATAAATTGGGCACCTGAAGCCTGCGTTCACACCGCTGCCCTCCAGCACTATCTCCACATCAGCAAATCTTCACAGACAATATCCCAGCACACCGAATCCACACTGCCTTCTTTCGCTTTGTGGCCCTAACAGAGTCTTTGCTTAAAGCCATGGCCACTGAAATCCAAGCAGAAGATGTTCAAACCAGCACTACTAGGGGCTTGCAAGTCCTTCGGTGGTTCAAAATTGAGCAAAGGCGCGGCAGGATATCAATACAACTCCAAAGTCAAGTGAGTTCTCGGAGCACGCAGCCGCTTAGTAAATATCCTGTGAAAATAAATGGCTGAAGAGAAAGAATCAAGAAGGAGTGCAGTTAACGTCTCCAGTCAGTTTATGTGCATCTATTAAAAACAGGGGTGTGAAGTCCTCTCCCGCTGATCCCAGGGACTCGGAGAGCGCCTCGATATACAATTTCACACCCTCGGCCATCAATAACAATGACCATTATCATAATCATTATCGCCGCCATCAGAGAGCGTTCCTGCAAGCGATGATGGATTATAGAGGCAGAAAATTAACAGGATTGAAGGGTGGGGTGTGAGGCTGTGGAGGTGAGAAACTACATGCTGTTCTGTCAGCGTCTTCTGATGAGCAAACACTTTTGATTCCCTCTGGCTGGGGAGCTCGGAGGGAGACGAGTGCCTGTATTTCTGCTGCTCTGTTGTTCTTCCAGTCTCTGCACCCCCCCCACCCCACCCCCATCTCTCTCTCCATCGCTTCGTCTCTCTCTCATAAATTCTCATTAGAGTGAACACCCACTGTATGTCTGGATCGGTTGCTTGCTTCTCGACACAGACTGGATTATGAATGGGGGAAAAAAAGGGCACATATTTTTTGCAATGTAGCCACAAGTTTAAAATGTATGTATCTATTGATTCTTCCCCACCCACAGATATGTTGTAGTTTGTTAGAATAAATAACATATGATGCTAGGAAGGGAACAAAATGGCAGACAGGCAAGCTCCACCTCCCAGAAGCCATAGGAGGATGATTGAGCACCTGACTTGCAGGGCTCTCAGGATTGGCCAGCTCTGGCATAAAAGCCAACATAACTTTATTGCTGGGGGAGTTGGACCTGTTACATGAGGAGGAGAAAAGCCGCTAGAGAGACAAATAAATCAATGTCCCCAGGAGAAAGATAAAATAAGTGTTACGATGGGACGACAGGACAGGACAACACGCTAATGGACCTTTAGACTCTGACTTTGCTTATGGATCGACTCAGTTGTTAAAGTTGTTTTTGGTTTTCTTTTGTTTTCACTCCTGCACTGTAAAGTAAAATCTAATATCCCCAGTTTTCCTAGACCCTGCCTATAGCAAGACCCCTTCCTTAGACCCGCCTATATCTAGAGCCCAGCAACCCCCCACGGTGCTACAAAATAATCAAACCAACTAAAACTGGTGCAAATCTTGTTAGGTGAAGTGCTTGTATCTTAAAATAAATGTACAGCACAGCTCGGAGCCGGAACATCCATCCCTCTGTCCAACTATTTCTGTTTCCTTATTTTATTAACCCCATCAGGGCTGGTTCAATTTTCTGAGGACAAAATAAACAATATACAATAAAATAAGAGTTTAGTTCATCGGCACTGTTTAATTTATTTATTTATCCATTGCCTATAACTTATCCAAGCAGCCCTGACGTGCGTGTCAATGTCAAACGGGTTGATAAGTATTCTCTGAGAGCCCGAGCTGTCTACTGCAGAGAAATCGATGGCACAGCAGCGGACCCGATGAGAAACATCTGAGTTTAGCACAAACAGGATTAAATCACCTGCATACATAGCAGCTGCGTCTGAGATGGACAATGTCATGGCTGGCAGGATCGCTCAATTAGCACAGATCTCTGCGAACATCTTTGAAATGGAGTGTCTGTTAACACAACTGGAACAATTAAGAGCACTTACACAGTTTTAAGTCTCCTGCACAGGGCTGAGATACACAATCTAGAGCTATATTAACTACAGACGTGTGTTGAAATGCTTAACATGTTTATTAGACGCTATTGAACTAATGCTGCAGGACCAAAATTGAAATTGCTAAATTAAAAATCCTTGATGAGAAAATTCCTAATTTTTTGTTTCTTGTGCTTCTGCTTGAACTCAAGCGCCAAGGATCGGTACTTGTTTACGAGATATATACGTGTACAAATAATATGCAGTGATATTAATGTCGAAGGTGAAAGATGACAGATCTGGTGTGATCTTCAAGTGATTAAATATTTCATCCAGAACACATAAATAAATAACACCCAGCTCAGAGTCCCGACAGCTCCAGTGGGGGGTGGGGGGGAGGATTGCCTTCAGCTCTGTTTTGTTCTTCTGTTTCAAAGAATGTTTTACTCTTTATCACATTTCTCACAAAGTGTGAAGCCCTGAAGATAATATAATACATTAATAAATACATAAACAACTTCATTTATAAACAAACAAACAAACATATATAAAATACTAATATTGTAATGCACAGGAAAAACATGGTTTATAAGAACTGTACATCATTCAGCACCTCCTTGCTGTCGCCTCACAAAAATTTAACTACAGTTCCAGAAATGTTTGCCAACATAAATGTGGACAAGAGAGGAGCTGGTGGGGGTGACACAGAGACCCGGTCAGCCAGAGGGCACAGTGTGGGGGTGACACAGACAGGCCCTGTCAGACAGAGGACACGGTGTGAGGGTGACACAGAGACCCGGTCAGCCAGAGGGCACAGTGTGGGGGTGACACAGACAGGCCCTGTCAGACAGAGGACACGGTGTGAGGGTGACACAGACAGACCCTGTCAGACAGAGGGCACGGTGTGAGGGTGACACAGACAGGCCCTGTCAGACAGAGGACACGGTGTGGGGGTGACACAGACAGGCTCTGTCAGACAGAGGGCACGGTGTGAGGGTGACACAGACAGGCCCTGTCAGACAGAGGACACGGTGTGGGGGTGACACAGACAGGCTCTGTCAGACAGAGGACACGGTGTGAGGGTGACACAGACAGACCCTGTCAGACAGAGGGCACAGTGTGGGGGTGACACACGGAGACCTGGTCAGACAGAGGGCACGGTGTGAGGGTGACACAGACAGGCCCTGTCAGACAGAGGACACGGTGTGGGGGTTACACAGACAGGCTCTGTCAGACAGAGGACACGGTGTGGGGGTGACACAGAGACCCGGTCAGCCAGAGGGCACAGTGTGGGGGTGACACAGACAGGCTCTGTCAGACAGAGGACACGGTGTGGGGGTGACACAGACAGGCTCTGTCAGACAGAGGGCACGGTGTGGGGGTGACACAGAGACCCGGTCAGACAGAGGGCACAGTGTGGGGGTGACACAGACAGGCCCTGTCAGACAGAGGACACGGTGTGGGGGTGACACAGACAGGCTCTGTCAGACAGAGGACACGGTGTGGGGGTGACACAGAGACCTGGTCAGACAGAGGGCACGGTGTGAGGGTGACACAGACAGGCTCTGTCAGACAGAGGACACGGTGTGGGGGTGACACAGACAGGCTCTGTCAGACAGAGGGCAGTGTGGGGGTGACACAGACAGGCTCTGTCAGACAGAGGACACGGTGTGGGGGTGACACAGACAGGCCCTGTCAGACAGAGGACACGGTGTGGGGGTGACACAGACAGGCTCTGTCAGACAGAGGGCACGGTGTGGGGGTGACACACGGAGACCTGGTCAGACAGAGGGCACGGTGTGAGGGTGACACAGACAGGCCCAGTCAGCCACTCTGCCAGAAGCACCACCTGGGCTGGTTAGGATGCTTGCATGGCACTAGATGATCTCTTCAAATGTAATTTGATTGGACGTTCTTCAACACAGAAAAGGCAAAGTCCATTTTAACATCATATGAAAACTGACAAAGGTGTTAATTCACACTCAACACCATGGTGTTCAATCGCAAACACTACTGACTACGCCATCCTGCGTTGACATGGCAGACATAAAAATGATAGTATGGACATTATTTGAATTGCCACGCCCCCAGGTGAGGGATGAAGCCGGCGCTGATGATGGCATTGAATCACCTGTATGTTCGGCGAGGCACACGTACTCTGTTCCCTGCGCAGCAGCGGTGTGGTTAACAATATGTTCTGTGGCTTTAGTGCGGTGGAATCTGTCCGCTGTGTTTTCCTGCTGTTACGAGTTGTTGCTAACAGCTCTCCCTGAACATTACAGTATCACAAAAATAACAACAACAATGGCGAGGATAGCATTTCATAAGTAAAAAACAACAGATCAAATTCTCAAAAACTTGAATCAGACTGTTTGCCTACAGGGCTGAGACCGAGCACAGACAGGAGCTCCTGAAAAGTATCTTTTTCATTCCTGCCTGTTGACAGCCACGGACAGCGCTCGTGTCCTGCATGCTAACGGAGGAATCACAAACCTGTGTTTTTCAAGTGCACAATGCATTCTCTTCATCAGCAGAGGTGGCTTAGTACCTCGCGATTAACCGGCATTTTTTCAAAGACTCTCAGCACGTCTGGCACTGTTGTATACGGTGTGTCCCTGCGCAGTGTCATGTGACCAGTCTTGTGGGTGTAGATTATAAACAGGCTGTCTGTGACTGCTCTATGTAACGGGGGTCCCAGGCTCTCTTGCCCACTTTGGACGCTTCACATATATATGCGCCGACAAAGAGCTCCCATCTCTGCCCCATGTACAGCTTCCTGTTAGTTCTGAAAAATCATAAAATCAGAAATAATAGCTGTGTCTAAAAAAAGGAAAAAGAAATAAAAAAAAGAGGAGGTCTTGGTGTTAAATTATTAAGGTGCGGAAAGTATGATTTAATTATAGAAATTGGTCTGGTTCCACCGTCCCGGCTTTTAAATGTAATTGGATAGAGAAGCCAGTTGTCTTATTAAAAGAAGAAGAAGAAGAAGAAGAGGAGGAATTAGGTTTCATTATTCGCCACACGTTCAGGTATACCAGAACAACTTTATTACTGCCAATCCTTCGGAGAGGCAAGAGTGACTCATCGGTGGTTTAATCCAGTCGCATCACTCTCCGGATCTCATTTGCTTTGTGAACCGAGTTGTGCAGTTAAAACAATTCTTCTGTTTTCTTCCAGGTACCAGGAGGATTGATTTTCATATCCTTCCAAGGTTTATAATTTATTTAAATATATAAGTGATAGTGAGGATCGTTAATGTATAATTTAAGATTGAGAGAAAGTGGATCCACAGCCAACCATGAAAGTGACTTCGGAAAATATCTCATTGAGTTTTTATTACTTCCATTAAAACTGCACAATCTTACCCAACATCCTCACATTTATGCGTCTTCCTTACGTGCACTAATTCTTGCTAAGTAAATTGAGTTAAATTTATCTCTGTCTTTTAGAGCTTTATGCTTCTGAATTAGTTTTACCTTCACCCCATTTTTTATAAAGAAAATTATTTCATTTAATCTCCCCTCGCAGTGTATTTAATGTAATTCCAGGATTACCGACCCCACACTGTTTCCACTGTAATTCAATTTAATGTGAGACACTTAAAGACTTTCCAGTACCTGTGGAAAAACTGCTTTTTCTACTTTTACTTCTATTTGATCTTTTACTACAACTAAGCATAATACCCTCTTTGCAACTGTGGGCCAACCAAATTCATACATAGGAAGTCTCCAGGCTTACAGACAAGTCAGTTTCAGTATGTTCGCTGTCCTGCTTTAACTTATTTAACTGATTAACCATTAAGGGATTGGACGCCATATCACTTTTTCATTCTTAAGCCGCCCTGAGGTTTTCAGATGGAAGAAAAAGGCCCGAAATGATTCATACGTGAAGAGCCAGAGATGAAGTTTGTTTTGTACCAGGGCTTCAATTACATCTGTGTTTGATCCCTTCACATGTATTTTTGTTTGCTCTGCTCAGTGACACAGAATACAGCTCTCACCTGTTGCAGAAGAAAAATGTTCAGTGTTAATTGTATTTAATTCTCTTTACAGTAATCAAATAGGGAGCAAATGGATGTCTTCAATACTATAAAACACAATGCCTTCATAGTTTCAGCACAGCAATTTATGGGCAGCCTATATTTTAGGATCAATCAATCAATCCATTTTCATTTGTATAGCGCCCTTCACAGGGTAGCCACAGAACGCTTTACAGACTGGAATACATACAACAAAGGTACAGCAAAATAAAATACATAAATACAATAAAGTAAAATAAATATAGACCTGTAAACAAGTTTACATGATCTAAAATAAAGTAAGTGAACATTTAAATAAATAAACCATTTAGGCACGGAGGAGAGAGAAACAAAAAGCTCCTATGGATGGCATGTAGGAGAAAAAATAATCTCTGGGGGTCCATGGCTTAGGGCCCAGGCCTAATGGTCGCCTCCCCTCCAGGCAGTGTAGTTATTACAGCAGCAAGAAAATCAGAAAGTTCTTGACCGTTGCTGCTGGCTGTGGTCTTCCCTCAGGTGGAGGCCTCT
>NC_089865.1:982527-1012527 GCF_036373705.1 Amia ocellicauda | reverse complement strand
CACTGTCTACATCTCCTCAGTGTTCACTCTGTGAAGGTCATAGTAATGCATGTAGGAAGCATGTACACTGTCTACATCTCCTCAGTGTTCACTCTGTAAAGGTCATAGTAATGCTTGTAGGAAGCATGTACACTGTCTACATCTCCTCAGTGTTCACTCTGTGAAGGTCATAGTAATGCATGTAGGAAGCATGTACACTGTCTACATCTCCTCAGTGTTCACTCTGTGAAGGTCATAGTAATGCATGTAGGAAGCATGTACACTGTCTACATCTCCTCAGTGTACACTCTGTGAAGGTCATAGCAGTGGGATGTGTAATAATATACATATCCAACTTGCATGAGTATAAGAAAAAAACCTGTTGAAAAGTTAAAAGTCAAAAGCTGTGGAAACTGTACAGGAACACTAGTTTAAATGAGATTCACGTCCATTCATCTGTATATGTTCAATGCACACAGATGAATGAGTGGAGCACAAGAAGAGAATAATGACAGACAGTGATGAAACTGGGAGGTAATGGGCACACGAAAGTACAGCTTGCAGACAAACAGAAATAAAGAAAATATATAGGCAACATAAAACAGATTTATCCTAATTTATATATATTAAAAGTGCATGATGTTTTATTACTCAAGCCTTAGTATATTTAAGAGTCAGTCATAATAATCATCACCATCACCATCATCACCATCATTAATAATAATAATAATAATAATAATAATAATAATAATAATAATAATAATAATAACAGCAACACAAATAGAGGACTCTGGCACAGAAGGACAGTCCTGTCTGGTTGTGTGCCAGAGCAGCCGACGCACGGTGATATATCTCTGCTGCATCTCGGCAGCCATCGCTGACTTACACTGGCGTCTACCTGATTGCCAAAGGATCTCAATTTACTCTGCTCTGAGCTCCGTCCATCACAGCGCTGCGGTCTGACAGATTGAGTTTCAGCAAGACGTGACTGTGGACCGGAAACAGAACTGCCAGACCCGCATGGAGGAGAATGAATGAATGAATGGATGGATGAATGGATGAATGAATTATTGATGTGTGTATCAGAAGGGACCAGCATGTTAATAGAAAGGGGTTGTAAGAGGAATTGGCACGTATGATTTCCAGGCAATCTGCATTTGGCAAGTGTGCAACTATCATTTCATTGTGACAGATTTTAATGTCAAACTGATATGGTTTGATCTCTGCTCCTCCAGACAGATGACAGTTCATCTTGATAGGCGTGTCTTCTACCTCTTGAATCCTTCTCTCTCCTTCTTCCCTGTGTTGTTCTTCACTCTCCAGTTGCAGACTTTCTCAGGGTTTTAACCTGACCGGATATACATGGACCCCTCTATACCAGGAGCTCAGATGATCAGATCAGATGTTACCTGTGTCTGTGTGGATGAGTTCAGACCGTGTATGGATGTGGTTAAACTGCAGGCTCACCTCCAGTGCTGTAGCCCATGATATCTGATGGGGTTTTAAGGGGCTCCACCTCCACAGACATTTCTTTTTCGTTTTTATGGTATAACTCCTTCCAGTCCGAAGCAGCTGGATTTGTAGCTGCGGGGGAGGCCTGTCCGAACACCTCTCGCTGGCTGGTGCATGGGCACAGACGGTACCAGTGACTGCAGCCCTCTGATGTGAAGTTGGGAGGTTAAAAGTTATAAAAAGTGGTGTGGGTGTCAAAGCTGATTGCTCGGCTTTGACATTCGAGGCTCTTCTCATTTAGATGAAACTCAGAAAGGCAGAGCGAAGAGGAGCTGCCCCCACACAGCCCCTCATTAGACAGGCGCGTGTCTCCGGGGAGTCGGGGGGAGGGCAGCGAGGCAGGGGCTGGGGGCTGATTGATGAGACGGCAGGTAGTGATGTCATGTGATGCTGTGGGGGAAGAAAAGTCTTCCTGATTGGTTTTCCAGGCAGCCTGTCCTGTGCGGCTACAGACTAATTTAGTGCCATACCGTCAGTTATGGCACCACACTGGGTTTTATGAGCTGCTGGTATTTCATGAAACTAAATTAATAAATAAACAATACACTGTAGAGAGGATGCAGCACGAAGCCAAGGCAATTAGAGAACAACGTTTAGCACAAGGAGCCGAGCTTGGATTGAGGAGGCTGCAGTGGGGGGGTGTTTCTCTGACACAGCTTGTGCAATATGGATTTTGAATATATATATTTTTCAATTGATGTTATTATTCTTATTTTACATGTAATTGGTGTGTTTCACTGTTATCTGCTACTGTGCGTCCCTGTGTATCAGCGGCCTGGCTGGAAGAGATCACGCCTCCTCCTTGCTTTTCAATGTATGTAAATATATCTAATGTATGCGTCCACACACACACACGCATAAATGTGAAAGTGTATACAAAAATGTGCTGTAATTTTCATTTGGCTTACATTGTTACCGCAGAGATTTACAACGGTTGTACAGGGTGTGAAACGCTTATTTACTGATTGTTTATAGTAGTCATCCATCACACGATGCAGTCAAGGACATAGCTTTGTTTGACACATATGTTATCTGGCAGACTGACTGCAATAAAGATCGACACAGACTGTAACACAGACACCAGATTTTTCTTGCGCTTCTCTTTCTTTTCTTTCAAAGTCTTTATGGAGTTCTAGCAAAGGAAGGAGGGAGTTCTTTCTCCCGAGAAACTGGGCTCCTTGTTTGGTGAAACTGAAGAAAGTAGAACTTCCTCTCTTTTCTTTGCTGGTGTTTCATCTGCGGCGCTGTAACCGTGTTCGGGGAAGACATTCAAACGCGCACCTCGCCTGCTGGGCGTGCGAGTCCTTGATTTGTAAACCTGTCTGACTCTTGAGTGCCGAAATATCTCGTTAAAGGAAGCAGTCTATCAAATATGCTGCGCACAGCTAATAAAACAGACTCTGTAGTTATAGCCTCCATCTGAATCGTCCTGCGCACAGCCGAAAGTGTGACAAGCCTGATCTGACGCCACTCTGATGAATCACCACGGTAAATCATGGTGTACTGGCATCGACAGATCAAAGCCAGGTGAATTTGTGGGGAGGAGATACAGGGAAAAGTATATAAGTACAAAGTGCAGGATGACCCTGCAAACTATCTACAAACTGTTTTAAGGAAAGTGGTAGTATACAGCGCAGCAGCCTTCAGCAGACAGATCGCACTGGCTCTGACAGGCCCGTCTGGTGTGACGGACTCTGACAGTCCAACTGGCGCAGACTGGGCTGGGGAGGCTGCCCACCGGTCTCCTGGTGTGTGGAGTGGCCCAGTGCATCCCGGCACCAGATGGGTTTGGAGATTGGCAGCCATTCTGAGCAATTACTGAAATGGATTAAACTAATGCATCAGTGCGGTCAGTGCCTGGTCTGCACTTCCTGATCAGATCTCCGCAGGCCTGTCTTCCTCTGCATGTCTTGGTGTCGTTTTCTGACAGTCAGTCCACAATAGCAGAGAGCAATATTGGTGCAAAGGTATCTATATAGTGTGACACTGTGTGGGGTTGGACATGAGATCTGGGCTCAGGTAAACAACAAGCATGGTTTTGGTGCAAAGGTGTAGATTTATTTTCCATAGTGCATGTTGCTCCAAACCAAGAGACATACGGGAAACAAATAAACAACCAGCTCCTTGTTGGGCCTGACTACATACATATAACATGGGTCCCTCTCTAAACCGATAACTATTAATAAACACAAACCGCAAACACAAAGCAAACAATCCAGTCCCTAATCCAAACCCATGATCCAAGTTCTTTAGTCTAATCCCACTGTCTTCCTCTGTCCTATGTCTCTCTCCGCTCTCTTGCTTCAAATCCCAGACTCTCCTCCTGTCCGACCACATCCAGGGAGCCGATTGCTTCCTGTTATATAAAGAGGGGAGCCAGTCACAGAGGGAACAGTGGTTCTCCTGATAACTGTCCTTGTCCGGGGGCCGGGGAGGTGAAGGACAGTTCGGTGTGGACCCTCACCACATCGCTTGACACAGTGTCACAATATGTATAAGATAATTTTTTGTTTTATTGTTTCTTTCTTTTTCTGTCTTTCTTTTTTTCCCCTGTTTCTTATTTCCTACTTTCACTATTTTATACATTTGATGACAGAAACATGCATCGTTCTTTCTTGCCAGAGTTCAGCTTCCCGATGAGGTATCTCTGCTCCTGCTGAACGTAGACTCAGCTGCCCAGCTGGGATGTCTCTGCAATGCAATCGTCAATATGGAGTCAGACACAGGAGATGCTGTGGAGCCGGCATACCTGGATCCCCCACACCCACACCGAGCCGCACCCTCCGCCACTCCGGTGCCTCAGAGACAAGTCCTGGCCGCGGTGTGGGGGGCTGCCTGCACAGAGACTGGCACACTTCCGTATACAAGTCAGTCACCAAGGTAAAGTGAGGCGAGAACAAGACAAACAAACAGACCGCTGTACGAGCACACCCACCGAATCAGAATAAAGCTGGCAATGCTTTTTCGTCCTTCAGCTAACCTGAAACCATTCCCAGCGGAGCTAGACCGGCTCATTATTGCTGAACACGGACAGTGTGGCTTTAATAATTAACAACATAGACGCCCAGGCTTCTTTTACTCAGAGCCTCCAGGGAGAGACGGAATTTGAATCAGGTCTACAATGGATTTTCTCTCCCTTTTATTTGTTTTCAATGTTTTAATATATTTTAAAGCATGCTCCTCCAGAGAGGCGTGTACGTGCCCCTCACTTCAGCACAACACTCCCCTCTCTGTCTCCTGCCTTTAATGTGATCAATGAATATTTATCAGCCCGGGGTGAGTTTGCAGTACAGGAGGCGGCGTGTGCACAGAGCCGCGGAGTCCCTTTTGAGATTCCTTTGTAGGGTTGTAAGCAATTCCACCATGAAGTAACAAGAGCTTCAAAAGCGATTGGGGCTGAGGGGATACAAACCTGGCTACTGTTTAAACAGAGAGAGGGAGAGAGAGAGAGAGAGAGAGAGAGAGAACGAGAGAATGAGAGAGAGAGAGTGCGAAAGGGAAAGATCTTGACATGGACAGGACTGACAGCAAGCAGTCCCATGTCCCAAGTCAGTGGCAAGTTTGAGCTGGAGTTGTTGGGAGGAAGAGAGTTTAGGGCTCGTCTACTAGAAAGTTATGTATATGTATTTATATGTAACCCACAGTATAAACAGCGTAGGTGTGTGTCTGTGACCCGACATCGACAGTGTGTGTGTTATTCTAACGGGGAGCTGATCTCACTCACGGGTGCTGATTGCAGTGGATTAAGTCAGAGACGCACTGTGCTGCCATGCCGTCCCCCTGCTTCCTGTTTAATAGGGGGGCTCTGAGCTGCAGAATCGCACCACTGTGCTGCGGACCCCTATCTGTGGAGGGCTCCCGAAAGTCTTCCCATTCAATTCACATCCGCTCTCTGCTTCACCCTCTCGGAAGCATGTGCACCTGCAGAAGAACCTAGAACAAGCCTCCCTAATTGCTGAAAAAGGCATTTGCATTTGTGTGGAGAAAGGAGGGGAAATACCATTTACTTTGAACTGTTAGAGATAGATCTCTAATTACCAGAGGTATTCACTTCACTTACGCTGTAGTCTCTGGTTTAAAAGGAGAGCACTTGAAGGTGTGTCCTTGGAGGCATCTGGAACATGCAGGAAACATCCAGCACGATATATATTTTCTTGTTTCCATATTCCTCTGTAGGAATATTTAAAAATGTTTGTTCTTTGTTTATCAGGCAAACGTAGACAAATCAGATTCAAAGAAAAGAGCAAGAGAAGACAAAATAGATTGAAGCAAAACAAAAACCCAAAATGGAAATCTGCCCTGAAGTCTCCTTGTGTGGATAATCCTCCTTAGCCGGCGTTGTTAGAGTAATGGGTCAGACTTCTCTCCGGTCCCACTCGCCTCTCACTGCATCCTCCCAATGTTTTGTGTATGTATCTTTGGTTGTGACAGAGATGGATAACAAGCATTACGATCTCATAGAACAGCTGTACTTCACTTCTGTTTATTACACGTGTTCATCATACATTGTGCAGAACACAGTTGGGCACGGCTGCTGACCGCTGGGTACATCCTACCAAGATAGCAGTCTATTTCTGTTGTTGCTCTTTACTTTTGTTTTGTTTCAAATCAAACAACACTGACATACTGTGGTCACTTGAAAGGGATACCCGAGGTTTGTGTCGGCAGATGTTGTTCCTGTGCCCATTGAGATCACAGACAATGTACTGCAGTATGATACATCAATCTTCACATCTGATCTGCGCCGGTCCCCGTGCCAAACTGGCACAGATTCACTTGAAAAAACTGCCTTGTCAATACTTTTTGAAGGACAACAGCAACAAACATGGGCTTCATGTTTTCTGAACAAGTGGATGCAAAACAGATTTCTAATATGCAAACGATTGCAACAGACAATATTTAAGGTTAATTTTATATAGTGACTCTTCTGATGATGATTATTAAGATGGTCTGCTTGTTTGTTATGGAAAGAAAGATTGTATTAATATTTTCTCTGCTTCTGTTTTCTGTTATGTATCTACCTCTTTGATTTTATTTATGTATCTCTACGGGGTGCAAAACAAACTAATAAAATAAATAAATCCTCACATACAATTTCTTATTGTCCTGTTATTAACCACACACCCTTCTCATCTCTGTACCCAAATTAAGGTATTATATTTAAATTCCAGTCAGAGTGAAAATATTCAACCTTCATAAATATATACTCCAACAATCATTCAGTCATTTTCCATGAAATATATGGAGGTAAACAAAAAGATAGTGTGCTTGGTGTTCATTGAAAACATATCTGTATAAATCTGAAAGAAAAATATGACTTTCCAGTCGAAAAGGCAACCGGGTGGAATTGAATACTTTGTGACTCAGTCATCTGGGGTTACACACAACACAACCCGGGTTGGGCTGAACAAGGAATGAATGCACACATGAATACCAAAGTAATCTCACTTTTTATGGCGCTATTAACTTTTGATTTATGAATTATGATACATCATAATCCAGCTTCTATAATTCTGCCACCAGCTGTTTAAATCAAGTTGACAGTCTTATTATCAGACACTGAGTGAATCCAGCGGTCCAGTGTTGTTGTGTGTTTTTTAAATATATACATCAGAAGGAGAGGACCGTGCGGTGACTGCTGTCCTGTGGAGTTACTACAGTCACCCCATGTCGCACCGCGCCTCGACCCTTGTTCTGAATTACTCAAGTCATTAGACTGAGCCCACAGCCTATATATCAGCTGGATGATGTATAGGCTGTGAAAGTATGATTTTCTTTTCACAGCACCATTAACCCTGTTCTGTACTGGTGATATAGGAATTATTCAGAAAACTATCACTGACGTTCTTTTTTTCAAAGTTTTTTAATGATTTGTACTAATGTAAACCGAAAGCAACCCTGGTTATCTGCGAAAGAGGCTCCTACCCAAAGGCTTTCTCAGATGACCAGGTTTGATTTCACAACCTATCGGTATCTTTCGAGTCAAGGATATTACCCAAAGGGGGGGGGGTTACCATATAACCAAGCAGTTTTAAGGGAGAGAAGCAGTCGACTGGTAAGGAAGCCTGCCCTGAGGCCACAGTCTGCCTCAACTCAACAAATAATGATCATGATACACCAACCAACTGACCAAGAGAAGAGGCCAACAAGCCCAGCTCTGCAGGAAAGAAAATCGACACTGAACAGGGCAACCGCACCTGCACACCACCTGGCAGACCTCCAGGAACCGGACCACCCATCTGGGATCAACTCAACCAATAGTAGGCCAGGCAGCATGCCAGAGATCTCCCCCTCACCCAGAGAAAAACCCGGAGCAGGGCAAAGCCAAACTCTACTGGAATGGTAATCTAAAGAAAGTCATAAAAAAAGAAAGGCAGGAACCAAAAGGGACCAGCACACCAGCCATAATAAGGCCAGGAGCCAAGACAAGGTCACGCTCTACTAAAACCCAGCCATGCTCAACAGCCAGAGAAACCGCAGAAATGTGGAGAGAAGGTTTTTACAACAGTGACATCTGAGCCCTGCAGCCAACCAGGACGCACAGACTGAGGCTGGCAGGCAGGTTGGAGAAAAAGGCAGGAGCTGAAGGGGAACCTGATCAACCATCAACACACAGGAAAAGGGGCCAGGAGGAAGCGCCAGCATGCTACTGAGGCTCGACTGAAGCCAACAGCAGATTCCCCCAAGAGGAAGACAGTCTGTAAACCTAGATTACTGCTGCACAGAGAGGGCACATTGAAAATTATTATTATTATTATTATTATTATTATTATTAAACATGACCAAAAAGCCTTTCTTTAAGATATTGCAGTAAATATCTGATCCTTCAAAAAGCTGTTGAGAGCCAGTATGAACAAATCCTCAGCAGTGGCAGTTTTCTCGCCTAAAGCTGACCCTTGATGGTGGATTAGAACCATTAACTTCGTGTTCAGACCTGGTGCTTCATGTTTAATTGTGGGTCTGTGTCTCGATGAGCAATGCAATGCATCTGTCAGAAGGAACCGTTTGGAACAAACACTCTGAGCACTGTTATTAGAGGCAGATTAGGTTTTAACTTGCTTCATTTAATTGCTTCACTGTAATGGGTGGTGAATGTACTTGTACACCCTTTTGAGTGCATGTATTTACTCCTCAGCTTCATTTTTTTTCTTCATACGAACTCAGATGTCAAGCGGTGATGAATCTCAGATGCACCTGGGGAGCGAGACGGAATTTCTCTTTCATTTAAATTTTTTTTCTCAATCCAGAGAGCAACGTGGCCGTATAAAACGCTGTTTAAAATGGGATTAGCCGTCCAACAGCAATCAATAGAATTGTTAAAGAAGAAGTTGTGCAATCTGTGCTATCGCGGTGATAAATCAAACACAAGCTGGCATTTATTATCCCGGCTCAGAGCAGACTTTCAATGAGAACCGCCGGCACATCAGCGCTCTTCAACAGAGGGATGTGTGCAGACAGCAGGAAAGCACCTCTCTGATTAAACACTCCGCAATGCTCCACTTACAGCCCAAATAAACAGAACAAAAGAGGCAGAGACGCAATTAAGCCGGCATACGTACCCGCAATTAAAACTGTATTTGTTCTACAAAGCCAGTAGCGGAGCAGAACTCGTCTCGTTTTCCCTGCGCTCCACGTATGACAACGTGTCACCCGTGGGAAAACTACAGCCTGCGAACAAGGGAGAGAGAAGTCAGTCTGTGAAGAATCAATACGAAATTAATCTTTGCAGCTCGGTGAGATAAAAGGAAGTACAAATAGAACCCATGTTAAGATGACTAAAGGGTGGCACCTCTCCTTGCCTTGAGCATTGTATTGTCGGCTTTCCAACCCTATTTAAATCTTTCCTATCAATGCAGTAGGGTGACAACAGCATTACAGCAGAATGATGAGACTGCCGTCATTATTATCCTGTCACAATGCAACAGTGGGACCGAGGACAGTGCCGTGCGGTACACTGTGAACAACAGCATGGAAAAGGCACAGAAGCTATTTTCTATTTCCTGTTTTGTAATAAACACTCAGTGAATAATGGCTTATAGTCTCCCAGGCAGCTGCCAGACCGGAGGTGTTGTCCTGAGAGACACTGTCCTCAATTCAAAGGTGTCCCAATGCTTTGTGTGAGGGCCTTGCCTGCCTCTGTTAAGGGGCCCGATATCAATGTTTAAAACCTCATGGAAAATCAAGTGGGAAATAAAAACATAAATAAAATCCTTCCGCAGCACAAATACCTCTTTTGTCCTTGAGCTATTTCCAAGTGTAAGTGGAAATGCATTTACTGTTTGGGAATTTGGGATTTATAAAGTGCGATGCTTGTTTTGCTGCGAGTGTCCACTTAGTTACGCACATGACCCCTGCCATGTCAGGAGAGCGGAGTGGTGAGTGGTGTGGGACTTGCCTTCTGTTTAGGCAAAGGGTATTTTTATATCCCTTCACCTGCAGATGCTGTTTGAGAGGTCTTACAATGTTTAAATGAAATGACTGAATGTCCTTCCTGGGTATTGATTTGGTAAAAGGAAGTGACAGGACATCAGTCAGCAACAACATCAGAGAACTGCAGACGCCCCCCACGATAGGACAGAACTGGTTTCATTTTGGATTTATTAAAGGTAAGGCGAGCATAATCTAGTAAAACAATGACAGAAAGACAATGACAGTAATCTATTAAATTCTTTTAAATACCCACATGCTGGCTTTTCTGTGACTGTACGTCTGTGACATCGTTCTCTCGTTTCCTGGTTTCTGAAGATCTAATTCCACTGCATTCCCAATGTTTACATTGTTCATTTGCTTTGAGCGCTCCCTCCGGCCCCCGTTGGAGTCTTCTCAGGTTGCAAAGCATCGTTGTTTTGGGACAAAGACGACAATGAGCCGCCGTTCTGTTTTGAAGGAAAGCTTTTACTTTATTACATGTGTTACAGCATCCACAGCTCTTTATTAAACAGTTTGTTCTGTGACTCATCCCCGGGACGCGCTAATCTCGAGGATGTTACAGGAGCAGTCAATGTGTCGCCAGCAACCTGTCATGTATTTCACTGTTTCAGTCATTCAATGGCACCGACGGCCGTCTAGAGATAGTGCAGCTGGATACCTGAGCTGAGGCTTAGAGACTAAAGCCTGTCGCAGCAGGGAGGACGTGATGCGCATTAGACATCCCCTCACCTGAAACACACTGAGCAGGTCATTTAGGATGAATGCCACGATGTGCCCGATCGCCAGACGTGCTGGACTACATATCCTGGAAACGGATGGCTGGAGAATTATACTTTAAAAAAAATATGGTAGCGCTTTACAATTATGGGCACCAATGAATGTCTGAACCCCACAGGAATGACACAGGAATGCCTCGAGCTCTCCCACAGAGTTCGGATGCTGATCTCATGTGTAAACCCTAACCCCAAAACATAGTCTGTGACGCTAATCCCTAACCCTGACCCTAACCTGAATCCATTGGGCATCTACTGGAATGGCTGTAGAGTGAGAACATAGTATACATCTACTGCAGGTACATGCACTATCAGTCAAACTCCAATGCACTTTCTCCATAGGTGATGCTTAAACACTGTGTAAACGAGTGCCCTTGTTTTATCTACTTTTTATTGTATCTCAATTTGATCGTGGCTCGTCTTACTGGGCTGCCCAAGGGTGCCAGACTGGGAAGTGAGGCGGTGAGGGGGTATGCGTCCCTCTGTGTTTCAGGCAGGGCCAATGCTAGACAGGCCCCTGAGGACCCTGCGCAAACCTGTCACCTGGGAAGACACGTCTTTATTGTTTCCGAGACCCTTCCAGGTCGCACTCCTCTGCCCCTTCCTTGAGCTCCAAAATGGCGTCTTAACAGATTCTCCAGTCGCATTAAAGGCCGTGTTGTTCAGAGTGCACTAGTAAAATGACTGACTCCAAGTCTTAGCGTTTCTCTCTTCCTTTCTTCTTTCTATTTTCTTCCTTCGCCAATAATGACTCCCTCAATGCATGGGTGAGTCGTGAGCAATAATGCAACGTGTGAGTAAGCTGATTGTATTGCCCAGGGTGAATTTATGTGGCACCGTGATGCAGACCCAATGTTTGTGTTTTACATTGATCTGCAGATGCCACAGAGTGAAAGTGAGTCATAGATTTCCTTTAGAGCTAAAACATTAAGGAGAGGCATCATCACTATCCTTTTAGTTGTATGCCAAGTGATAGGACACTATTATTATTACTATTATTATTATTATTATTATTATTATATATACTTGGATGTCCAATACAGGAGGCCTAGACATACCTGCACATGTATTCTTACTATTTGTAGTGATTGATTACAGTGATGCTGGTCTGTAAGGTATGTTTTTTTATAGACGATTTTAATTTATAATGTATTTCAAACTGCCTTCATAGGTGATTAAAGACTATTGCTAATAATTAAAGTAAATGATTCCATATCATGGCAGCACCTTATGCATTATTTAAACACATTCAGTTGTTCTGAACTTGGTTAAGACCTGTAGGGCTCTTTTTATTAGATTTTTTCTGATGATAATACCAAAGTACTCAGTGGAAACAGTCTGTGGAAATGTGCTGGACTTCAGGGCGATTTTGTTTATAACTTTTCATGTATAGTATATAAGTTTGGAAATTAATTCAATAACTATATAAACAACATCAACAAATAATCAATGAACCAATTAACCAATCAACTATTCACAAAAGCATACATTGTTTTGTTTTTACATCTCTGCAAAACACATACTCCGTGCTTTGAAGTAGAAATCTTTCTTGGCCTCCTGGTCCCTCAGAAGGCACTGCATCCTGGGATTGTCTGCTGCACCTCCTCGACACTACCGAGTGGGCTGAGGTCTTCCACTGGAGTGAAGAGCTCGTCTCCACAAATGCCTCCAAATATACCGTGACTCAGTAGCTCTTAAATATGGATTCTCATCTTGTTCTCAATGAATATGCCAAGCAGCACACTTGTCTGTGTCTCATGAATAAAATGCAAACGGTTCAGCCTTCCTCTGGCTTTTTTTTATAAAGTACTTTTAAAGCTGTCATTAATCTTTAGAAGTGAGAAATATCCGTCGCTATTGGATTGGATGGGCTCATCTCAGCCGGGGGGAATTCGATTGGGTTCATTGTGCGGATGAGTGGGGACAGGTTGGGTTTTTTTCTGCCTTTTTTTCTTACACTTACCCCCCAAAAAATTATATTCTCGAAAGGTCAGAACTAAGTGCTGTCAGAGATCTGATGAAAAATGCAGGCGGGATCTTCAGCTTATCTGTCAGTGCCCGGGGAGCGCAGCAAAACATAAATAAAACATTTCAGATGGGTCCACCGATGAGGCGGGAAAGCAATTCGGCTGATGGTCTCTTAATGGGAAACAGGAAAAGCTCGGCAACGGCGTCTTCTTTCGAAATCTGCGGCGGTCATCTGACCCTCATCAGCACCTCTCCTGCTACTGATGGGTTATTTATTAGCCTATATCTGCGCCGGGTCCAGTAGGATCTCGCCTTCCCACGGACACGATGGAATGAAGATGTTATTTTACAGCTTGCCGTACGGATAGGACCAGAGCACGGTGATGATGCTTAAACGTCCCTGTAGATGTTCCCTTTGTGCTCACATGTCGAAGACACAAGTTCAGCTTTGATACACTCCCTATGGAAAGCACACCCCCGATAAAAACTATTGTGTAACACTTCATTGCTGCTGCCATGTCTTCTACTAACTGTTGCTGCTGTAATCAGTCTCAACAGTAGGGCAGCATAATTAGAAATCATACTTGTGAGGAGGATGGGAAACACAAGTCCAGGACTGTAGGATTTTATTTTAATCTGGTATATCAATGTTAAGGTTGGCAAGTCCAAGCTCATCAAAAATGTATGGATTCCTATGAAAAAAAGAGAATAACATAATTAATTTTAATGGAGGTAAATAACACATGCGTGCCCAGAAATCTATCCTGCCCCGAGGAAAGTGCAATATATCAATCTTCTTTCATGCAAAGCCACTTTGGAGACCTATAATTTTAATATAATTGGTATCTGATCAATGAAGCAGTTGATTTCCTAATGCACACCAGGGGCTTGCGAGTCGTTTCATGATGCAGCAATAAAAGTAATGAAATGCTCATATTCAATATTATCTATTATGTATCCAATCTGCAGAGTGGTCAACATTTCAAACTCAAACCCAGGATTGTTCTTGACTAATACAATCATCATTATTTTCCTTTTATTTCCTCTTTAATCCTCATATTACAATTACAGGAATTAAAACGAGAAATGAAGAGACAGATTCCCTCATGATTTCCCAAACCGGCTGGAGTATGAAATGACATCGGCAGTGGCTCAGCGGCTGTCTGTTCCTGTTCCCTACAGCCTCGATAATGAATCTAACAGTAGAAACATTCCTGTTATCTTTCAATTTCAAAAAATGCTCCCAAGGGTCTAGCACAGATCGTTGGGTTGTGGATGCAACCTCGGTTATCTAAAATGAAAAAGACGGTTCCCAAGGGATTATGGGACATCACCTTTCCACTAGGAAGTGCTGGGAAGGCTTATAGCCAAGCTGCTGACACGTCCCTGTGGGCTGTGACCCACTTGGCCCAGCCCAAATCTCAGCCCAAGATCATTGTCTCGCCAAGCACGCAGTGATGCTGTGGAGTGGGGCATCTCCCCTTCTCCTTCATCCCCCTCTCTGGTCACACCTCGTGAGACACTCTCATAAGAACATAAGAACATAAGAGCGTCCAATGGAGAGGAGGCCATTCACCCCATCATGCTCGTTTGGTGTCCATTAATAACTAAGTGATCAAGGATCCTATCCAGTCTGTTTTTGAATGTTCCCACATTATCTCTTCAGCCACATCGCTGGGGAGTTTGTTCAGATTGTGACGCCTCTCTGTGTGAAGAAGTGTCTCCTGTTTTCTGTCTTGAATGCCTTGAAGCCCAATTTCCATTTGTGTCCCCGGGTGCGTGTGTCCCTGCTGATCTGGAAAAGCTCCTCTGGTTTGATGTGGTCGATGCCTTTCATGATTTTGAAGACTTGGATCAAGTCCCCACGTAGTCTCCTCTGTTCCAGGGTGAAAAGGTTCAGGTCCTCAGTCTCTCAGTAGGACTTTCCCTTCAGACCTGGAATAAGTCTGGTTGCTCTCCTCTGAACTGCCTCTAGAGCAGCGATATCTTTCTTGAAGTGTGGAGCCCAGAACTGTCCACAGTATCCAGATGAGCTCTAACTAGTGCATTGTACAGTCTGAACATCACTGCCCTTGTTCTCAATTCCACACTTTTGACAATATACCCTAGCATTGTGTTTGCCTTTTTTATTGCTTCCCCACACTGTTTGGATGGAGAAAGTGAGGAGTCCACGTAGACTCCTAGGTCTTTCTCATGTGTTACTTCATCTAGTTCTATTCCTCCCATAGTGTAATTATAGTGGACATTTCTGTTACCTACATGTATTACCTTGCACTCGTCCACATTGAATTTCATCTGCCAGGTGTCGGCCCACAACTGAAAGTTATCCAAGTCCCTTTGAATAGCTTGTGCTGCTCTCGATTCCTCGGATGTTTTATAGACTGTTGCTTCGCAAGAATCGCTTTCTCACACTGTGGGTTTTATACTGAACTATCTGTCCGTCAAAAGTCTGCCCAGACATTAGAAAATGTAATAAACCTACTGCAGTGAACTCAGAGAGAGAGAGAGAGAGAGGACTGATAATTTCAGATGCCGTACGCGGAGAGACCTGAGTGACTATGGCGCACTGTGGTGTCTGTTTACACAAGGCTTTGCAATTCAGATGTACTGGTCTCATTGTGCACACTGCTGAGGAATGGCTGTCCAAAAGCTTCACTGAAAGATAACCTCAGACATTTCCTGCTCTGGGTTAATCTGGACTATAAACCTTCAATGACACTCAAACTGATTTCTTGTGATAAGGAGATGCGATCGCTGAAGGTCAGTTGCCTGGCCTCCAGAGGCAAAAACAAAATACTTACTGATAAGTCAATGATAAATCAGTCCCAGGTTCATGATAAATCAGTCTCAGCATGCTTTATTAAAACTGTGCAAAACAACAATACCAACACGGCTTCAAAGTGAATTGTGGCAATAGCAGGATTTTATCCACATCCTTCTCCCTGTCAGTGAACTTGCCAGCGTTAGAAACTCTGGGCTCTTGTGTCGCTTCGAGCTGAAGGTCAACATGCCTGTGTGGGATATTGTGAAGAAGTTGCGACGTCTCATTTCATAATGTATCCTCCACTTTGCCTAATGACTCCCGGATTGTTCTCCCTCTTCACCGTGTGTGGATATCTTGGCAGGCGTGTCCTCTTGTTATTTTTGAGTTGCTGTTATTGATGTTGGGAAAGGCGCTCTCTAAAAGCTGACACTGTGGCTTTATTTGTTGCTTTCTAAAATTATTTTTAAACCTAGGTTCTTTCCCTCCATCATTTATGTCCCAGAGTTAATGGGCGAGGAACGTAGGCGGAGAATAAGCCTGTGTAAGCTAAATGCAAAACCATTGATTATGAAGCTACGCACAACACGGTTGTACAACTTACTGACGAGATGAGAAGAGGGCACGGCGGAAACTCCAGGACTTTGTCCTCTTTTAATTCCTATTTGACATGAAATGCACTCTGGTGAGCAATTGGTGCATAAGAGCTGAACACGGATAAAGGTAAAATAATTAAATAAATACGCACACAATCAAAATCAAGGTTGAAAGCTTCAGCTGCTCTGAGAAGCCCCTTATGGATCCTTCAATCAGCGCCACAGAAGGCAAAGTGAGTCGTCACAAATCTGTGCTCGACGGTTTCAAATGCACTCCGCTCTCAGAGAAGTACTTAGAGAGAGGGACTGAAATGTCATCAATCAATTATGCCGCTTGTATCTGCTGCACCAGATTGGTATAGATTAATAACGCTGTGAATTAATTACAGGGGTTTCAAAGCAGCGGCAGCAGTGCGCGGCGCGAGGCTCCGGGGAGGCGGCGGCTCATTGTTGGGTTTCCAAGGGGACCACTGGCTGGGTGCCCAAACATACATTACAATAAATACACTCATAAAGACTCGGCCATAAAGGACATCATCCATTCTGAATATCCAGGGGCCTCATAATTGATAATAATGGTAAGCAGGTGCTCAACGTATACAGGGATGTAAATAGCTGCAGGTTTTGGGCAATCCCCAGAATAATCCCATCATTTCCACCATCTGATGGGAGATATCTGTGTGTGTGTGTGTGTGTGTGTACATCTATCTATCTATATTTGTATATATATATATATTTTTTTTTCTCTCTCTCTCTCTCTCTCTAGATAGATATAGATATAGATAGATATAGCTGTAGAGATATAGAGCAATTTCCAAAGTTGTCTATTCCCCTGATTTCTTCATTGCTCAGTCAGCTGGCAATAATAAAATCATGAAAGAAAGATCAATCAGCGAGGCAGAAAGATCCTTGTTTCCAGGAAAGGGGAGAGAGCTGTTTGGTCTTATGGTTCTTATGGTCGCTTGCATAACTGCACAGGAGATGACTCCCGTCCCTGCTGGTGCCCGTTGAGCGACCAGAGACTCAGGGATGTCATGGGAAGGAACAAAGATGGGAATTCTTTGTGGAATTCTACCAAAGGTGACCACAACGGTGACCCCGGTGGCATACAGTTCTGCCTGTTGGTGACCCCTGATGTAAACCCAGTGCTGACAGTGCTTATTCACTGACCCACACAATGAGTGTTGCTTCAGGTCACTGCTCTTCCTGAATCGATCACGGTACGTCCCCCAGAACCGGTCTGCTGAAATGTAAAACCTGTGCTGAGCCCCGCCCACACGAACACAACAACCTCGGAGAGTCTCAGGTTCTGGGTGAGTCTTAGACACGGGTCCCCAGGACCTCAATACACACACACAACAGAGCTGGACATTCTTTCAGCATGCAGATGTATAGTTTTCTCAGCCGATCATGGCAGCGTTTCACAGCTGTATTCAACCCTTCCTTCACAATCAAGGGAGACCAACACCCATCGCCACTATACAAACATTATGGTGGTGCAACATATTAAACTTATCTCCTTCCGCACTTATGTGTAACAAAAAATAAACAGCACTCAGTAAAGTATGCATGCCCGTGATTCGTTACTCTGTGTTTGTAGGCATTTTGATTTGGAAAAGTCTCATTTCAGTGGGTTTGGAGAAGCTGAGAGTGAAAGAACAGAAACACTCTGCTCTTAAACAGAGAATTATGGGACAGTCTGAATACATTCATTTTTGATGGCTTTGGTCACAAGTAATGAAAGGCATATGTTGATTAAACGTGTCTCTGTCCTGAGGCTGAGATAAATCCTGTTTTTAAAGTTCAAGGTTCACAGAAATAAACAGAGTGAAAAGAATATTGGAAATTATTTGGGAAACATAAAATTATACGAGCAAGAGCATTTTCAGGGATTCATGGATTATTAAAGTTTTGACATTTAATAGTGGTGTACGGATGTCTGCAGAGAAGCAGGAGTATCTGCATAAACGGGCAAAGGACAGCAGCCTTTGGCAAAACCACAGTTTAGTTCAGACAAATAACCTTCAGAATCCACACCTCATTACAGCAACGGCACGGACAACAGGATGTGGAAGGAAGATGTGTGCCGTTGTGTCTGAGAGGCACAGAAATTAACAGTGTCCTGCCCAAACACTGCCGGACATGTTTAATCAGAGCTGTACTAGCAAAAACACTGGGACGACCAACAGATACAGGGCAGCAGCTTATAGGGAAGTGTGGTGTCCTTGTGTATGCAGTCTATACATCTCTCTCTCTCTCTGTATATATATAAGAACATAAGACAGTGTCCAGTGGAGAGGAGCCCATTCGCCCCATCGCGCTCGTTTGGTGTCCATTAATAACTAAGTGATCAAGTCTATCCAGTCTGTTTTTGAATGTTCCCAAATTGTCTCTTCAGCCACATCGCTGGGGAGTTTGTTCAGATTGTGACGCCTCTCTGTGTGTCTCCTGTTTTCTGTCTTGAATGCCTTGAAGCCCAATTTCCATTTGTGTCCTCGGGTGCGTGTGTCCCTGCTGATCTGGAAAAGCTCCTCTGGTTTGATGTGGTCCCCACGTAGTCTCCTCTGTTCCAGGGTGAAAAGGTTCAGTTCCTCAGTCTCTCAGTAGGACATTCCCTTCAGATCTGGTTGCTCTCCAGTGATATATATGTGTGTGTGTGTGTATAACATTATACACTGTGTTGAGCCTCCATTCCTGGGAACTGTTGTTTTAATGTGAGTGTAGCACCAACACACTGCTCTACACAGTGTCAGCACTGACCTTAATGCAAGTTGTGCTTTCCAAAGACAGCAAGAGGACAACCGTCCCATCCCTGAGGCTGGAGCGGCCATCACAGGTTTTCAAGGCTGGACTCCTTGACTGGATGGGATGAACTCCCCAGACTTGTGAAGGTGCCTAATTAGTACAAGTACAGGTCCTCAGCGCAGACTTCATCGATGCTGGAAGTAACACCGTTGTCCAAAAAAGCAGAATATGTACTGGTTTCTCCAGCAGCCCTTCACCAAAACATCTCTCTCCACAGAGCAGCACACCTGGCATGAGCCATCAACAACAGCCGGAGCTTTGATGCGTGGTGTTGTGTAATAATAGAGCACAGAGAGCAGGGCCACCATATCTGCTATAAGAAAGAAATACAGATAGACAGGCAGACGAAGATATCGACCATTTTCTTGTGATCTAAGTGTGTGTTATTTCTGAGATGTTTATTGTTTTCATGTTTCTTAACACAAACTGTTAATAAAAGTATTTGGGAAGATCACAGATTGTGCGTGTGGTGCCCACCGCCCGTTCTAACTCATGTACAGAAAATCACACACACAAATTGTGTAAACTGTCACCTAGCGAAGCCATACCTGTCAGCCCTGGAAGGCAGATTGGTATCTTATCTCTCAGAGGGGTTCAGTCAGTAATCCGGCAGCCTCTCGCCTGTAATAAACTATTGATCTGCCCCCAATATTAACGAGCACAATGGCATAATGGCTTTGCTCTGCACTACATGCACCCCTTCCGTGTCTCTACACAATGGATAACAACCTCCGTGTTGCTCCTCACACCTTATTGAATAACACAGATCCCTCAGTGCTTAATAAGAAGAGCAAAATAATTACAACACATTGATATTAATATTAATAATAATAATAATAATAATAATAATAATAATAATAATAATAATAATAATAATAATAATAGTATGCGTAGTATGGAATATCTTCTAACAGAAAAGGAGGGAGTGACTATATAATATGTTTGCGTTTCTTTCTTATAGACGGCCTCTCCGCGGACTGGAATAACTGCATGTGAGCCGTAATCAATTCGGCATCATTTCATTTAGCGCTGCGCAAGGATACGTAATGAGCTAATTTGAAACATGAGGATAGAAACACTTAACTCATGCACATTTAACAAGAATTAAAGCTCAGCATCCAGAGCAATAGGTTAGAATTAATTTGATTCAAAGTAAATAGCGATAAATATATTTAATACAAGCTGTTGTCTGTAAGGGTCTTATTGTTCAGAGCGTGTTCCTCCCGTTAGCTGATGATTGCCTGTAATTCAGTCCTACGGCCAGTAGATGTCGGTAAGTGAAGTCACATATCATTCCATGACTTTATTCTCAACATTTAGTGAATTGATTATAAATGACAGCTGCAGAATAAAAGACACGCTGGTGTAGCCTGCTACTGCTTTAACTATTTCACCCTGCCCAAAAATGTATTACTTATTAATTAATGAATAAGTTATTAATTTAATAATTAAATCATAAGCCATGCATTCATTCAATCAATCAATAAGTATACATTTCCTTGATCCACAGATATCTTTGATGCAAATATGCAATTAGATTTGTTAATGTTTTCCTCCTCATTAACACATATGCATCCATAGATTAAGTCTGAAAACAACAACAACAACTCCTGAGTGTTTTGCTAAGAGCTGATCTCCACAGGCATTGACAGCCAAGAGCTAGTCTCTCAGTGCACAAGGTAACATGGGGGACAATTTGTACGCAACAACAGGGGTGACACTTTAATACACTCCAAAAATAAACTACTTATATTTTTATGACAAGAATTACGGAATCGAATTGGAAAAGCTGAACATTGACCTGAACTTATTCCGTTGATGACACTGTGGGGGTATGTGGTGCACAGGTGTTGTTTTGGGGTTATTTTTAGTGGACTGACATATATATAGTCATACAATTCTCTAAGATATAGATATGACCTTGATCATCATGTTGTGGGTCAGTCCCATGTGTTCGATGAATATATAGAGAATAAATTCCACGAATAATACCATCAGAAAAATTAGACGTACTAAAGTACACTAGCAATTGTGTAGTGATTATATACATATATCTATATCTATCTATGTATCTATCTATGTATCTATCTATCTATATATATATATATATATATATATATATAAAATGAAAGTAAAATCAATTCAAAGTAAATCGAATGAAGTGACGGACTGATGCCTGGAAAGTGACAAACACAACAAGCCTCCAGAATTGTGTTTCTGGGCCGAGTCCAGCGACTCCCCCGGGAGGGCGGCTCTGGGTTTTGCTATCTTTCTTCCTCACAGTGAGAAAAGCTTTCTATCATTCACCCGAGCAATTTCTGAAAATGCAGCTTTTCTCAGTTCGCCCCTTTTAGCCACTGTTTCTCCAGACAATCAGCCCTCGCGTTCCCCAGACTGTGAGCTGAGCTAACAAAATACATCAGAGAAGAGGGAGACCAAAGCGCACATTAATCAGACCCTAATGAGCCGCCTGGCAATGGATCGCTTGCTGATGAAAGCCCGCCTTTTTATTTTTTATTTTTTTAAATCAATTTTCTAAAAATGAATGTGCAGGTAATAGCTTCTGTTGGCTGCAGGCAAAATGAAGTTCACAAAGCTTAAATCTGCCTCTGAAGGCCACACATTATTATACCTGGTCCAGTTTATTTATTTATTTCTATATATGTGCATGTGTTTGTTTGTAACAATACATACTTTTATTATAGTATTTATAGTATCACCCAGAGCATGGTTTACGACATAGTGTATTGAAAGTGTTTCTCTTTTGAGTTCTGGCTGTTTTATAATCTGCTAACAACCATATGTTAGATGGGAAATTTAATCTAAGGCCCAGGCAAAATGAAAACATCTCCCCACTGTCCCCCACTGAGCTTGAGGTGCAACAATCCTGTCAATCAAAACAGGCGACAGCTTTACCTGCAGGTGTGATTTTAGATGCATCGTCCATTTAGTTTTGTGAAAATGCATCGGACTGTAATAGTTATTGGCCGTGCAAAGAGATCCCCACCCCACCCCCAGCAAAAGACTTCCTGCAAATAAAATGTCTGTAAAGGAAATTGTGTAGCTGCTCATAGTGCCCTGCTGTTGAATTTGCATCTACAATAAAATATACATCTTCACTGTGAAGCTCGGTGGATTATTTAGTTTTCTGCTCTCTTGGTTAGCCAAGGATGAATCCACTGGAGTGTGTGCTAAACCACACTCTGTTCTCTTTTATTTTTTCAGCCACATGAAATATATTTCTCGAGGCTGTGTGTGCAGTGACTGTGTTTGCCGTTGAGTATAATTAGCAGTGTGTGTGTAGCACTGCATGCGACAACTTAATAAGTCATGGCAAAGAATACAGTGGCTTTACTTTTAAATTATCCAGCCGGATAGAGTTTCATCAGACACTTTCCTTTGCTTCTTTAAGTTCCTTCATTCCCTTTTCAGAAACAGGACAGAGCGTGTGTAATGTGTATTTTATTATGTTGACTAAAAAGGAGGCATATAGCTTTTGAAACACAACAATAACCCGGCCACTCACAGCTACAGCCCGTTTCTTGCTTATTTATTTTTGTTATTTGTTTTCTTCTGGTGAGGTTAGGACTGTGTTTCAACTTGGTCTCCTAAACTGAGATGAGTTGCAAATCAGACCCAACTTCAATTTGGTATTTGGAATTATGATCATGATATTTTGGGGACTTTTATTAGGGTTAGGTTTATTTATAATCACCCATGGGCTCTAAAAAAGCCAAGGTTGTGTTGGTAGTTGATTTCCTAAACTGGGAAGAGTCGTAGGCTGGGTTTGGCTTAATTGTTGTTCTAATTAAGTGACAGAAGTGCTATTAGTATTAGTATTTTGTTTTGGGGAAGTTGTATAGGGTTTGGATTTCATATTCCCAGTCATCTTTGACTTCCTGAATTGGTTTCCTGAATTGGAAGGTGCTGTAGATGTTCAATTTGTCCAATGGTTGGGTATGGTACATTGGTGTTAATTGATCACATGGATGCATTTATTGTATTACGGACAGGGACGATGTTCTGACGAAGCTTCGTAGAGGCATGGTCATGGTAAATTTCTGGGACGTAGGAGTTGCTGAACCCAAACCAGTCACACATCCAATGAAGGCTTGACAATACGTCTCACTGCCCTGACTCCAAGTATAAGGCTTCTGCTTTTTTGGATGCAAATGTGCACTCTCAGTATGTCTACACAGAATATAATAGTGATAAACCCCCAGCACAGTGCTGGAACTACTAAATGCACCAGAACAATAAGACCATTAAAATTGTATTACAGGTAGGTAGGCGGGTGGATGGATAGCTGGCCTGAATGGATTGAATTGTCCAATACATCTTGTATAAGAAAAAAGTGGATTATTTGATAAATGCTCTACTTTATCGAATTCACAAGAAATGAGTGTTGGCAATAAGAAACCATATAAATGGATATACTCCTACAATCGCTTTTCTTTCGGGGCCCGGTGCACTTTTATTGCCATTATTTATTTATTTCCCTTGAATGAACATGTCAGGAATGGAGGTAGGTCTCAGCTCTAATACCAGTGAATGATCAAGACCATAACGTGTGAAGCTGGCTGTATTGTTAATCTTTTGCCTCACACATCAAAGAAAAGAAAAACATATTTTAGTTATTTGTTTAACTACCTTCCAAGCTGCTTGTCTTGTGCTTGACCTGACAGTGAAGGCAGCTCAGAAGAAGAAGAATTGCCTGTTGACTCCAGAGAGCGCTGATAGTCGTTTAGAAGTCTGCAGCTTCTTCTCTCATTGAACAGACACAGAGATCACACTAATTGATCCCCTGTTAAGACTTTATTTTAATTTATTTACAGCTTTTCTTTGATTCACCTCCTTCGCTCCCATCTCAATAAAGTCCAACAGGTTTCTTAATTATAAAACTGAAAAAAAAAGCAATCAGCCGCAAACAAGGTTTCCAGCCACGGTGCACTTCCCATGACCTGACGAATCAATGTCCGAGAGACAGAAAACAGAGTCAGTCATGTCCGAGATCTCTGATCCAGTCTTACCCAACAGCACAGGAAGCAGAGAGCGCAACAACGTGGACTCCTGTTTGATGATATTGATATTGGATTCATATGTCATTCTTCAGGGCTATCAACCAACAATCTCAGCGGGATTAATGGCAATGCAAAGGAATCAGAATTCAACCCAGACAAAGGACAACGATAATGACAATTGGTGCAAAAGATATACCCCCAGCCTGTTGTCAGTTTAATCTCTAGTTTAATCAATTAGATGGAGATGATTGAAGCACCATAATCCCCTTTAATGAAGCATCATGATAGCTTTAGGTGTCATTAATTGAGTTTGAAGGATAAAGAGGGTAAACACCAGGAGGCCGCAGTGTCAGTTTGTACCCCGGGATCCTCCCCGGTTAGTTCGCTGCTTTCAGCTCTCTGCAACTGACCCGAGGAGGGCATGGGGAGGAGAAGGTGTTCAGTGAAAATCTGCACTAAGAAAAATGGTGGTCCACTAATTCAGAGCTGTGGCTGTGTCTGAAATCGCCCACTTGTTCACTCATTCACTATTCCCTATATAGTGAGTGGCAGTGAGTGCACTATATTTCAGCAGTGCGTGAACGAAATGAGCGAGCGATTTCAGACGCTGACGTCAATTCCCTGTGTCAGATAACTCAGGGGCTGTCGCAGACATTTGAACATCTCACCTGTGTGGCTTCATGAATTTGATCATCTCTGTGATCTTTAGTAATATATATAAAAATGACAGTAGCATTTTCATTCTTTTTATCTTTGATGACATATATAGTAAACAGTTTTATTATTTGTATGAAAAAATTAATATACAGAAACATGACAAGTTGAATTATATATATATTATAAAAAAAATTTGAAAAGTAAACTACCAACAAAAAGTGCACGAGCAATGTATTTTTGCACTCTGCCACTCTGGATTATGGGAAATAGGGGTCGGATAGTGTACATCGTCTGTACCCTCGAAATCAGATTGCATTGTGGGTAAGAATGAGTGAAGAAATGTAGGGAACGAGATGTAGGGAATGAATTCGGACACCACTACAAAATGGCTGACACCCTAAACAGTGCACTATGTAGTGGATAGGGGGCGGTTTCGGACACAGCTTTAGTCTCTTGCTGGACATTGACTTCCTAATTGGTGACCCACTCCTCTGGCCGATCTGCAGTGGAATTTGTGGAATGTGGCTGCTGATTGGTTAATTAATCCATCAATTAGCCTATCACGCACTGGCAACACAGATTTTACAGAGCCTTTGTTTGTAATAAACTCTGGTCAAGTGCTTGACATGTCATAATGCCTCAGCTGCCTAAAGAATGCAAACAAACAAACAAACAAACAAACAAACAAACAAACAAACAAACAAACAGAAAAGGACAGTGGAAATAAAGGGCTGTTGAGTGGTTTTGGCCGCTGGTCTCATTGTTGAAAGTGGATTCGTATGTTGAGACTCCTGTTCTGCTATCTTCGTTCTGGGTCGCCCATCACTTCTGCTCAGACACATAACAATCCTGACGGCTCGTTTTCATAGGAGAGCGTGTAAACCTTAATTACATGCCTGCCGAAGATCTTTTTGGGCTTTTATTAGAATTGATATTTCATGTAATGAAAACTATTTTATTTTCATGAAAATAGTTTTCAAAAACAAAACTGTGAGGTGTGCGACACAGGGGAAGGGAAATGGCTTTTTAATGTACTTCATTTGAAGATGCAATGTGATGAATAATACAATGCATGAAACATAGAGAAAAAGCAGTTGTACTTAAAGGAGAACTTCCCCTTTTCTGATGTGGTGTTCTTCTCTTTCTTGTGTGTTGCTGACTGTATCTTCCAAGTTTGAAACCTAAAGAGGACGGTGACAGATGTATGTAATAACAGAGGAGTCTGAGTTCATCCCTGGTTGTGCCTTTAAGATGCTGAATTCTCCTTTCCTCTTGTGTTGGTAATGTCCATGTCTCAGAAGGCAGATTTTCTAGACGGCCGCTGTCCCTCCATCCCTTCTCCGTGGATAAACGGCTCTGGGAAAGTTTTGACTCCCCCTCACTTTGGGGATTTTGTACACAAACCCTGGAGTCATCAGCCGCCTCCACAGCGATGCGGGAGTGTGTCCGTCCTGCCTCAGCAGCGGCCCTGAGAGGCTTTCTCTGTCTAATGAGTCCCAGAGATGCTCCTGCAGCGCAGACATTATTCCACTGTGTGCTTTTTATTTTATTTCAATGTTAGTTCTGTTTGCTAAACATAATAGTGTACATGAGAAATCACAGCTATATGAAATGAAATGGCCACAGACTGGGCTGTGTAGCAGGGTTTTAGTACTAAAGCAATACATAGACAATACAGACTCTATACAAACCGATCTCTTGCAGTCAGGGAGTATTTTTCCTCTTTTTCTGAAGGCTTTACTGGACTAATCTGAAATCTCGGTCTCGTCAGGCAGACAGGTGTGGAAACGATCATTTATTTATGATATAATGAGTCAATGCTTAAGTCCTTCCACTTCCCGGCTGATTCTCATTCACACGGCCTCTGTTTGCTGACAGGAATTATTCATGAATTGCAGATAACTTCTGAACTTTGCTCAGTAAAGTGTTCGGAACAGGAAGGCAGGAGGAGACGGGGGGAAGCTATTTTTATTTATTCATGTGTATATATATATATATATATATATTTTTTTTTTTTCCAGGTAAATGGTATTTCAGTGAGTCTCAGAACAAGGTGCCCAGTGAGGGAAGGCAGTTGTATAATACGCACAGGGCTGACAGGGTGACGGGGGAAGCGCAGGGCACCGCTGCGCAGATCGGCTGTGCATCAATCGAAACCCCGACTCCACAGGGGTCCACGCTGGCTGAGGACTGCAGAGGCTTCAGAGGATCGACTTGTCTTGTGATCTCAACACAGTGCAACTGCAGAGCAGCACAAATGTTGTGTTGTTGTTTTTTACGTTTCGAGTCAAATGAAGTTTTAAAATGAGTCAGTAGAACTACAGGAAGGTCCTTTGTGTAAATCGTAGTGAGAAACAGTGTTACGAGCGCAAGCAGCTGGTTTAAGGGTATGAGGGGGATATAACATAAAACATACAAACAGCAGGAATGGGGGAGCAAGATGAGTACAAAAGGGTTTATTTACACATGGGTGAGGAGTATATACACCTATATACAATGTTGAGGAAAGAAGTGACAATGATTAGACAAAACAATACACACAGGGGGAAACCACTTGGGCGGTGTCGGCTAACTCTACAACAAAACAAATCCTTATCTGAGGGGATCCGCTTACCTAACTCGTATTACTTGGCAGACCCTAACTAACTAAACTGACTAAACTTCACAGCTAAGCCAGAGGGGAGACCACCGCCCCTCCCTGAATACCTGGTGTGCTAAACAGAGATTATTCCTATGTGCAGAAGTGTAAGCCCATGGGTATCTTACCTATTGACCTGTTTTACCCTGAACAAAGTCCCTACCAATTGCACACTGTGACGAAACACACAGAGAGGAGAACAGCAGACAATAACACATGGAAATTCAATCAGTAACAAAGGTAGGATATAACAAACAAACAGGGTATAGCGACACAAATCGCACCGCTGTCTGTCAGCTGGGGAAACACAGGAATGGCAGCTCATTCGGACACGTTTGATTGGACAGGATCGCACAGCCTCTGCAAGGTAATGATAATAAAGCTATTTCATCTGGGTGGAAGAAAGAGCACAGACTCCAAAATACACCAGGTCAGGGTCATGGAACTAAAGTCATCTTATATAATTCCTTGACTCAAAAATGACTATGAAATTGTATTTCCGTTTACGTGAAAAGTTTGTGTATGTTATCTGTATGTGTGCACATGGACATTATGCCTAATTACTGCCTAGGGACATACATATATCATATTGTAAATCTTTTATGTCTGAATTAATGTTCTATAAAGTTTTCCTGTCCAATAAAATGTTTTACTACAAATTATTACTTTTTGACTTTAAAAAATAAATGCATGAACTCCAGCTTGTCTCTTTCCAGAATCCAAATCAGTGTAATTTTCTCATCCTGTAGAAAGAGCTGTTATAATGAAAAGCCCTATGAAGATGGTGTGAAGTCAGCTGTATTTTTAATGAAATCTTCACAGCCCTTGACATGAGAAAAAAAAACAACTAAAAAAACAGTGATCACTATTACAGTACATTAAATGCACTTCAATCAACTTGTAATCACGTTACCAAGCCCCTGTTATTAACACATTAATTGAGTTTATGCATTCATTGTGGAAAGGGGACTAAATCCATAATTAATCCATGCACTAGAATTCCTCCTGAAGTTATTCTATAGAAAGTAAACCTTTGAATGTGTTTAAGAGAAGTGGTGCAGTTTTCCCACAGCTGTCCACTTGCTTTTAACTCATTGAGCTTCTGTCTCTTTATCTGTAGTGGATCAATCTTCATCCTGCCTACGTGTTTTTAACAGCAGACACTTCCACCTCAGTCATGCTGTTGTTATTCTGGGATGCACCTCTGACAGGGCTGGCTGAGTATAACACGCCTGTGATGGGGATCTCAGTCACAAGACAGTTCACTCCACCCAAAACTCTTAGTCTTCAGTGAAAGCTTGGTTCTGGCACAACTTCACCGAGCCGGCTTTTGGTCTGACCACACAGCTGAGCATTCAGCAGCAAGCCCAATGATCCATAACCTTTCTACAGTTCTGGGCTCCACACTTCAAGAAAGATATCGCTGCTCTAGAGGCAGTTCAGAGGAGAGCAACCAGACTTATTCCAGGTCTGAAGGGAACGTCCTACTGAGAGACTGAGGACCTGAACCTTTTCACCCTGGAACAGAGGAGACTACGTGGGGACTTGATCCAAGTCTTCAAAATCATGAAGGGCATCGACCACATCAAACCAGAGGAGCTTTTCCAGATCAGCAGGGACACACGCACCCGGGGACACAAATGGAAATTGGGCTTCAAGGCATTCAAGACAGAAAACAGGAGACACTTCTTCACACAGAGAGGCGTCACAATCTGAACAAACTCCCCAGCGATGTGTCTGAAGAGACAATTTGGGAACATTCAAAAACAGACTGGATAGGATCCTTGATCACTTAGTTATTAATGGACACCAAACGAGCACGATGGGGTGAATGGCCTCCTCTCCATTGGACACTGTCTTTGTGTTTCTAATGTTTCTTAAAGCCCTCTTACCTGAGGACCAGTGCAGTTTGGATGCTGGGGAGGTCTGACAAAGCAGCCTGAACCTGAGCTCTGATGGCATACTGGTTCTCAACTGGAAAATAATTGACCTCAAGCAAAGTTCATGATACTAGAACCCAAACTACCTTCCTTAAAGACTGGAACAGGTTGTGTTGGTGGAAATGTAGCCTACTGGTTTCTCCTCTCGGATGGATCAGATCTGGTCGGTTTATCCCATTAGTAAGAAGCTTCTCAAACGAGGTGACTTACAGTGACCTGGGAACTCTTCTGGTGGATACAGGGAGACCAGTTCTGGCTGGCTGCACAGAAAGACTCACACTCAGAGCGATGTTCGACTCTGCCTGACACTTTTCTCCACAGATTGCAATGCCTTGTTCCCGGCACACCGACTGTTGTTAATCCTGTGCTTGAATGGCAACACGATGTCTTGTCTGTCAGTTCTTAGAAGAACATCCACTCGCAGTTACGTTGCACTGGTGTTAAACATTACCCGGTGACAGACGCTGGCACACGCGCGTTAGCAGCGCTGAAGGCACCGGCACGATTAATGGAAAGAACGAGGGTTTGAATGAATTTTTAAACACACATGATTATTTCATACAGAGGTTTCTTAGTGCTAATATTGACAGATGTGTGCTTAAGCGTTGCAAAACATATTATTTACACGTTTCCTGCCTAGTCTGAGCCTCTATTGATCTGACTGAGTCACAGGTCATGACTTACTGTTGAGGCTAAAATTTGATTTCAACTTTTGAACAGAGTCCAGCCAAGGCAAGGCAGACATGAATGCATGACTCCCTTCTTTTAGTAACTGATAAGAAATCAACTTTTCTTTTGTATAGTTATCATGGTTAAGGAAAGGTGGAATATGCACCAAATAAATAAATACATGTACACATCAGAAGGACTCTATATGCAGGCTGTGATGAAGACTGGGGTTCTGAATCCTTGTGAAGATT